>NC_081555.1:143979973-144032473 GCF_963082655.1 Stomoxys calcitrans
AATATCTAATGTGAAGACCTATAGACGAGGCGTAATGAAATTGGTGCAAATCAATTCAGATTTATGTTGTATACAGACATTTCTTCAATTTAGATTATTTCCAAAATAATACTCTTTAAAATTTGGTACAAAGCTATCTCTTAAAATCCATCTTTCTTCATATATATAAATTTCAATTTGTTTGTTCCGTATAGACTCAAAAACGGCTGAGCCGATTACCTTTGAATTTTCATAGATTATGTAGGTTGGTCTGGAAGGAAACATAGGCTATATAATTTTTTTATATCGGTAGGGGGCGGACCCTACCCCCTTACCACAAAAGTACTACCCAACAAGTAAAAAGGCGTTAAGTTCGGCCGGGCCGAACTTTGGATACCCACCACCTCGGGTATATATGTAAACCACCTTTCATCAAAATTCGGTGAAAATTTCATACCTTATACTCATATACCTCATACCGACCTGAACTATATACGACAAGGATGTCGAAAAGCCGAACATAAGTCACTGTGTCAAATTTCAGTGAAATCGGATTATAAATGCGTCTTTTATGGGGCCAAGACTTTAAATCGAGATATCGGTCTACATGGCAGCTATATCCAAATCTGGACCGATTTGCGCCAAGTTGCATAAACATGTCGAAGAGCCTAACACTAAGCACTGTCCCAAATTTCGGCGAAATCGGACAATAAATGCCTTTTTATGGGCCCTAAACCTTAAATCCAGAGATCGGTCTATATGGCAGCTATATGCAAATCTGGACCGATCTGGGCAAAATTGAAGAAGCACGTCGAAGAGCCTATCCAAACTCACTGTCTCAAATTTCAGCGACATCGGACAATAAATGCGTCTTTTATGGCCCCAAAACCTAAAACCTAGATATCGGTCTATATGGCAGCTATATCCAAATCTGGACCGATCTGTGCGATATTGCAGACGTATGTCAAGGGGCTTAACCTAACTCACTGTTCCAAATTTCGGCGACATCGGACAATGAATGAGCATTTTATGGGCCCAAAACCATAAATCAAGAAATCGGTCTATATGGCAGCTATATCCAAATTTGAACCGATCTGGACCAAATTGAAGAAATATGTCAAAGGGCCTAACACATCTCACTGTACCAAATTTCAGCAAAATCGGATAAAGAATGTGGCTATTGTGGCCCTTACACCATAAATCGGAGGATCGATCTATATGGCAGCTATATCAAAATCTGGACCGATCTGAGCCAAATTAACAAAGGATGTCAAACGGCCTAAGACAACTCACTGTACCAAATGTCAGCGAAATCGGACCATAAATGTGGCTTTTATGGGCCTTAGACCCTAAATCGGAGGATCGGTCTATATGGCAGCTATATCAAAATCTGGACCGATCTGAGCCAAATTAACAAAGGATGTCGAAGGGCCTAACACAACTCACTGTTTCAAATTTCAACAAAATCGGATAATAAATGTGGCTTTTATGGGCCTAAGACCCTAAATCAGCGGATCGGTCTATATGGGGGCTATATCAAGATATAGTCCGATGTAGCCCATCTTCGAACTTAACCTGCTTATGGACAAAAAAAGAATCTGTGCAAAATTTCAGCTCAATATCTCTATTTTTAAAGACTGTAGCGTGATTTCAACAGACAGACGGACAGACGGACGGACATGGCTAGATCGTCTTAGATTTTTACGCTGATCAAGAATATATATACTTTATAGGGTCGGAAATGGATATTTCGATGTGTTGCAAACGGAATGACAAAATGAATATACCCCCATCCGTCGGTGGTGGGTATAAAAATAAAAGTGGACCGAACGGGTCAATATGGGATTCAAATGAAAGGTATTCAAGAGTAGAGTACGAATTTCTTAATAAAAGTAGGGTCCAGGTACCCAAAACCCCTTAAAATAGGTTTATTTGTCGATCATGGTAATGAGGGACTCAAATGTAAGGTATTCGGGAGTAGATTACGAATATGGTCAGGGAGTAGGAATAGGCTTTATTATTTATTGATAACGGAAGGGGGAGGACCCTCCACCGTTACCCCAAAAACACCAAAAAAAATCAAAAGTGGACCGATAAGGACAATATTGGTATCAAATGAGAAGTATGCCGGAGTAGATATCGAATCTGGTATACAAATTCATGTCGAAGTGTAGGGAGTCACCCCACCTCCACAAAGCCGCCCAAAATGGGCACATTAGGCAATCAGATATATATGGGACTCGGTTTGTTTGTTAAGTATAGGCTGAAAAACAGCAGAACCGATTTTTTTGAAATTTTCGAAAATTGTGGCTATATATTTTTTCAAAAGTGGACCGATCGGGACAATATAGGTGTCAAATGAAAGGTATTGGAGAGTAGAATACTTTGAGTCTAAGTACTTATCGGGCCGCCCCAACCACAAAAATCCCCCAAACAGACACGTTTGGGGGAGTTTGGACGTTCATTTCAATATGGGGCTCAAATGAAAGGTATTCGGGAGTAGATTTCGAATCTGACTTACAAAATCAGATCGAAGTATAGAGGATCTCTCCACCCCTCAAAAACGTCAAACGCCACACACCCCCCCCCTCCCTACACCAAAACTCCTCTAAACAGATATATTCGAAGTTCATGACAATATGGGACTCAAATGAAAGGTGTTAGGCAGTAGATTACAAATGTGGCATAAAACATTAGGTCCAAGTAATGGGAGGTCGCCCCACCCCAAATGGGCATATTATCCGACCATAGCTATATGCGAAAGGTACTTGGGAGCAGATTACGAATATGACATTTAAATTTGTGTTCAAGTCTAGGTGGCGCTTTTCTTCCTAAAGATACGTCAAATGGGTTATTTCACCCATTATGAGAATTTGGGACTCGAAAGGTATTTGAGAGTAGAAAACGAATTTGATTTCCAATTTTGGAGCCAAGTGTTTTTGAGGTACGCCCTAAAGCACCACCTTAACTAAACTCCATTTCCGTTGGGAATAAAGAACGAATTTGATATCTATTTTCAGAGCAAAGTGCCGGTGGCCGCCCCAGCACCAAAACACCCTCCAAACGTTCCATATTTACCGGCCATTGTAATATGGAGCGTAAATTAAAGGGATTTGGAAGTGCTGCACGAATTTGATATCCATATTTGAATCGAAATGTCTGAGGTGCCATCCCTCCCCTTTTTTATAGCCGAGTCCCGCAGTGCGACACCTCTTTGTGGAACATTTTTTAAATGACCATACATGACATTGTACCTCGCAAAGAGAGGATAATCACCACTTTGTCCGTTGTTCTCGCCAGTATTCGAACGCGTTCAGCGTCACAGGCTACAATGGCACGAATTCGATATCCGCATTCAAGGGCGGATTCAGGAGTTAAAGAAGTCGCAGCGGAGAGGACCCGGTTCAGCTAGTATATTATCAGAATCAAATCAGCCTTATTGCAATTTCTAACAATAACATCGAATAACGTTATTCTCAATTACCCGACGATGTATTCAAACTTTATCGAATCTCAAATCGATTTTTTTGAGTTATATTCTTAGAAATTACAAAATAAGTTGACCCTACATTCCACTATCAATGCATATTTGATCCATTAGCATATATTAATGGCACGCGAATTTGTAGCAAATTCTCCATATACACAAAACTTTCACGAGCCACTTGAAAAAAAAATTTTTTTACACTTAAGAAAATTTTAATTAAGGCACGCTTATTAAAATTTATTTCTATTACAACAAAGTAGAAAATAGCATGCACAATGTCTAAACGATTGCGACTGCATAAGTGGGGTCTTGTGACGACACTAGTTTGCTCATCCCATCCCTAAGAAAGGTGGGGGGAATAACCCTGCGAATTATCGGCCAATTGCGATATGATCCTCGCTCTCCAAGGTTATGGAGAGTATGGTCAACCTTCATCTTGTCAGATACTTACATAGAGTCCAATGGCCTTCTTAGCGACAGACAGTATGGGTTACGCAGAAATCGCTCTACGGGAGACCTAATGACATTTTTGTCGGAACGATGGAGTCGCTCTAGCCACCAGTTTGGTGAGAGTAAGGTCGTGGCTCTGGATATCTCCAAGGCATTTGATAGGACCTGGCACGGTGAATTTTTATCAAATCTTGTCGCTTTTGGTGTTGGTAATAACTTCGTTCGATTTATATCGAACTTTCTCAGAGATCGAACTATTCGAGTTGTTGTAGATGGATTCTCATCAGATGAGTATACATTGACCGCAGGTGTGCCACAAGGCTCTGCCCTTTCCCCTTCCCTTTATTGGGTCAGACTTCGAATCCAGTGATGACCGTAGTCTGTGTCATTCATATTCATTCGATCATAGGCCCAGTCCTCAAGATATTGTGGACAGAAGGCGCATTATGGATGAGACGCTCTCTCAGGATTTGTTGGCCATTTCCGAGTGGGTTGAATGAACAGAGTAGACTTTAACGCTCAGAAGACGCAGTGCTGTTTCTTGTCTCACAAGCGATCCACTGACCCCCTTCAATCGTCGATATCTTTCGACGGTATAAATATTGAGCAGTCTGAGGGTCTTAATGTTCTGGGCATGAAGATACAATGTTATGTCCGTTGGTCAAAACACGTATTCGAAGTGTCGAAAGAAGCATTTAAGTGTTCTGATCTTCTCAATATCTATACTACGTACATCAGGCCGAGGGTGGAATATAATTCTCTTACATGGACAGGAGCTCCAAAATCATCCTTGGAGCTACTTGACCGGGTTCAATGGAGAGCGATGGTGTTGATTGGGGACAGTAGGTTATCCAACTCTATTGCTTCCCTTGAACATTGTTGGAATATGGGTAGCGTAGTACTTCTCTATTGTTATTTTCATGGCGTGTGTTCCAGGCATATTCGTCTTCTTATCCCTGACGTTGGGATGGTCACCAGGAATACAAGACTTGCCAGGAACTCACAACCGTTTGTAATTGATTGGCCAGTCGACCGAACCGAGAAAATTCATTTTTCGCCTGAACCATTCATTTGTGGAATCGACTTCCGGCTTGTGTCTTTCCCACCGACGTTGACGTTCAGAAATTTAAGACTAATATCAATAAACACCACTCCCTCTTTCCCCCCTCCAATCCTTAACTTTCCTAATTGCCAACGCAATGCACTGCATATATAGGGAACATCCTCTGCGTGTTGGTTACGTGAAAAAAAAAGGAAATCGGACCAACAAAAACCTTGGATGAAAGTGGAGATTTGCAAAGTTGGGGAAAAAGTCCTAAGACATTATAACAGAGGATGTCTTAAAGAACCGACAGTTTATTGGTATGTGTATTACACACAGCTCAAAGAATACAACGTAGCTCCTGGAAACTATTCTGAGAACTGGACTATAGCGGTAAAGATGCGCCAAGATGAAAATATTTCTCTCATAAAGTCATGTCTAAACTAAGGCGTTGCACAGTGGGAGAAAATCGATATCACTTTGAAATTTGAATGGGCTAGAGCTGAGGTGTTAGCGAGATTGTGTGCATTGTACGCCTGAAACGGACTTTTTGGTAGGGGTTTTTGTACCCACCACCGTAGGATAGTGGGTATATTTATTTAGTAATTTGTTTACAACTCATCGAAATATCAATTTCTGACCCTACAAAGTATATATATTTCGCATCGTCGTAAAATTCAAAGACGATTTAACGATGTCCGTGTGTCTGTCCGTCCGTCTGTTGTAATCACTCTAGAGCCTTCAAAAATTGAGATATTGAGCTGAAATTTGGCACAGATACGTCTTTTTGATGCACGCTGGTTAAGTTCTTGAACGGGCCAAATCGGAACATATTTCGATATAGCTGCTAGGGAGCATAAGGAATACATTTTTCACCGGATTTTTAAGAAAGGTTGATTGCTTATATACCCGAGGTGGTGGGTATACAAAGTTCGGCCCGGCCGAACTTAACGCCGTTTTACTTGTTTACTAGTTATACCCACCACCGACGGATGGTGGTATATTCATTTTGTCATTCCGTTTGCAACACATCGAAATATTCATTTCCGAGCCTATAAAGTATATATTGGATTGCCCAAAAAGTAATTGCGGATTTTTTAAAAGAAAGTAAATGCATTTTTAATAAAACTTAGAATGAAGTTTAATCATATATATTTTTTATACCCTCCACCATAAGATGGGGGGTATACTAATTTCGTCATTCTGTTTGTAACTACTCGAAATATTCGACTGAGACCCCATAAAGTCTATATATATTTGTTGATCGTCGTGACATTTTATGTCGATCTAGTAAATGGGCCATATCGGTCCATGTTTTGATATAGCTGCCATATAAACCGATCTTGGGTCTTGACTTCTTGAGCCTCTACAGTGCGCAATTCTTATCCGATTGAAATGAAATTTTGCACGACGTGTTTTGTTATGATATCCAACAACTGCGCCAAGTATAGTTCAAATCGGTCCATAACCTGATACAGCTGCCATATAAACCGATCTTGGGTCTTGACTTCTTGAGCCTCTAGCGTGCGCAATTCTTATCCGATCAGAATGAAATTTTGCACGACGTGTTTTGTTATTATGTCCAAAAACTGTGCCAAGTATGGTTCAAATCGGTTCATAACCTGATATAGCTGCCATATAAACCGATCTTGGGTCTTGACTTCTTGAGCTTCTAGAGGGCGCAATTCTTATCCGAATGGAATGGAATTTCGCACGACGTGTTTTGTTATGATACCCAACAACTGTGCCAAGTATGGCTCAAATCGGTCCATAACCTGATATAGCTGCCATATAAACCGATCTTGGGTCTTGACTTCTTGAGCCTCTAGAGGGCACAATTCTTATCCGATTTGAATGAATTTTTGCACGAAGTATTTCGTTATGATATGCAACAACTGTGCCAAGTAAGGGTTTAAATCGGTTCATAACCTGATATACCTGCCATATAAACCGATATTGGGTCTTGACTTCTTGAGCCTCTAGAGTGCGCAATTCTTATCCGATTTGAATGAAATTTTGCACGACGTGTTTTGCTACGATATCCAATAACTGAGCCAAGTATGGTTTACATCGGTCCATAGCCTGATATAGCTGTCATATAGACATATCTGGGGATTTGACTTCTTGAGCTTTTAGAGGGCGCAATTCCTATCCGATTTGGCTGAAATTTTGCATGACGTATTTTATTTTTACTTTCAACAACTGTGTCAAATAAGGTTCAAATCGGTTCATAACCTGATATAGCTGCCATATAAACCGATCTGGGATCTTGACTTCTTGACCCCTAGAGGTCGCAATTATTATCCGATATGCCTGAAATTTTGTACGACGGATCCTCTCATGACCATCAACAAACGTGTTTATTATGGTCTGAATCGGTCTATAGCCCAATACAGATCCCATATAAATCTTTCTCTCTATTTTACTTCGTGAGCCCCAATGGGCGAAATTCTTATACGAATTGGCTGAAATTTTACACAGGTCTCCAACATATAATTTAATTGTGGTCCGAACCGGGCCATATCTTGATATCGTTTCAATAGCAGAGCAACTCTTTTCTTACTTCCTTTTTTGCCTAAGAAGAGATGCCGGGAAAAGAACTCGACAAATGCGATCCATGGTGGAGGGTATATAAGATTCGGCCCGGCCGAACTTAGCACGCTTTTACTTGTTTTACAGTTTTTTTCTGAAGCAAGTTAAAAGTAACAGGTGATAACTGACAGAAGAAAGAATGCAATTACAGAGTCACAAGACGATCTAGATATGTCCGTCTGTCAGTTGAAATCACGCTACAGTCTTATATAATAGAGATATTGAGCTGAAACTTTGCACATTATCTTTTTTTGTCCATAAGCAGGTTAAGTTCAAAGATGGGCTATATCGGACTATATCTTGATATAGCCGCCATATAGACCGATCCGCCGATTTAGGGTTTTGGCCAATAAAAGCAACATTTATTATCCGATTTTGCTGAAATTTGGAAAGTGAGTTGTGTTAGGCCCTTCGATATTCTTCGTTAAATTGGCTCAGATCGGTCCAGATTTGGATGTAGCTGCCATATAGACCGATCCTCCGATTTAGGGTCATAGGCCCATATAAATTACATTATTGTCCGATGTCGCCAAAATTTGGGACAGTGCGTTGTCTTAGGCCCTCCAACGTCCTGCGTCAATTTGGCTCAGATCGGTCCAGATTTGGATATAGCTGCCATATGGACCGATCCTCCGATTTAGGGTCTTAGGCCCATAAAAGCCACATTTATTATCCGATTTTGCTGAAATTTGGGACAGTGAGTTGTGTTAGGCCCTTCAGAATCCTCCGTCAATTTGGCTAATATCGGTCCAGATTTGGATATAGCTGCCATATAGACCGATCCTCCGATTTAGGGTCTTAGGCCCATACAATACGCATTTATTGTCTGATGTCGTCGAAATTTGGGACAGTGAGTAAGGTTAAGCCCCTTGACATTCTTCTGCATTATCGCACAGATCGGTCCAGATTTGGATATAGCTGCCATATAGACCGATCGCTCGGTTTTAGGTTTTGGGGCCATAAAAAGCGCATTTTTAATCCGATTGCACTGAAATTTGACACACTGACTTATGTTATGCTTTTCGACAACCGTGTCGTATATAGTTCAGATCGGTTTATTTTTAGATATAACTGCATAAAAGACCAATATTTTGTTATATACAATTGAACAATGACTTTTACTTATTAATATTTGGTCGAAATCGGAACATATATTGATATAGCTGCTATGGGGCATAAGGTATATGTTTTGGACCGGATTTTGACGAAAGGTGGTTTACATATATACACGAGGTGGTGGGTATCTAAAGTTCGGCCCGGCCGAACTTAACGCCTTTTTACTTGTTTACTAGTTTTTTTTTCGATTTTCTCCGACTGTGCGTTGTTTGATCACTTGGGAAAGTGAGCGGAGACAACGGAAGACGTATTGAGGCTTTCAAAACAACGGCTTTGCTATAGTTTGCGATGACACTCCCGGTGATATCGGAACAATGAGTTTGAATAAAGACTTTTCTTTACAGACCTTACACTAAAGGAAGGCTGGAGGAGCTTCCAATCATATAAGTAACCCAGACCTGATGGAATACATCCGGCGTGACCACGCCCCAGCTTGCCTAGGACTTTCAAATACTCCGAAAGCCTTGCAAGTGGCCCTTATTCCTCAAAAACGTGAATACCATGATAAAGACGTAGATATCCAGCGTGTTTATCAGATAAAAGCCTATGCCTGTGTCAAAGGTGCAGTTCGGGTGGGTTTGCCCTGCACGGGGTTTATATGTAATAGAAGAATACTATAATTCCATGATATCGGTGTGCCTTAAGGGTGCTTTTAATAATGTGAGGACCGATTTTAATTAATTGAACCAGTAGCATGTGGATAAACCACATTGCGGGTCTCATGACATAAGTATGTGGTACAAAGTGACACAGGACACGGCACAGGGAGGCATTTAATTACCTCTCCTATTCCGACTGAACAGAGTTTTAAACCCTACTATGAAGACGATAAGAGTTAAGATTTCGAATCAGTTATGTAGAAGAGCCGAAAGGGTCTTTGATTTGGTGTACGACGAACGTAAACCCACAGAAGAGGTTTTATATTTGCCTGTTTACAAGGAAGAAGTAGGTGGATCACGTGTCCTCAACAGATATCGCCATGATCTTTCGATATTTCGATATCCGCCATGATCTTGTTTGCCAAATCTAGAAGCGAACTGAGAAGGCCCACAAATTCTGGGCACAATAAATACGGTCAGTAGGCTCGAAACGGGGCCTAATCCCAAATATGTTGCAGTGGCTCTAAAGGAGCGTGTTAAGACTAATACTAGCTTACGCCTAATTAGTTTGGTGGACAACGATGGACAAGGCAACTAGTTGAGAGAACATTTTGTCGTAGCATAAGCGGGGTGATGAGAACCACGCCTACTGGATCAATGAAGACTTTTGTAGAAGTCCGGCCCATAGACATACAGACTTAGTTTGAGGCAGCTACTGCGGCTGTGAGACTTCAGGCGATGGGAGAATGGATAGAGTGTAGAAGAAGATAATACCATCGTGGTATAATCGAAGCAACGATAGGAAATATGGATAAAATGAAAGAGGTTTTGAATCAGTTACCTGAGGAGGCCACCAGAGCAGAGAGATTAGCATGTCCGCGTATGACGCTGAACGCCAGGGTTCGAATCCTGCGGAACCATCTAAAAAAAATTTTTTGTGGTGGTTTATTCCTCCTGGCAACATTTGCCATGCCATGTAAAAATTCTCCAAAGATGTGTCGCACTGCGGCACGCCATTCGTGCTCGAATGTCCCTTAAATATAAAAAGGAGGCCTCTTATCATTGAGCTTAAACTTGAATCGGAGGTGCACCTATTGATAGGTGAGAAGTTTGCCCATGTTGTTTAGTGGAATGTTCATGGCCAAAATTTGTTTGTTTTATACCTGAGACGATACATGGTCAAGTGCGAGACACTGTTGCCAGTGATTGGATTAACGGAACTCTGGTATTTTCATTTGCAATTTGCAAACAAGTGATTATCGCATTGTCTGAGGATAACACCATCTGCATCATTTGGGTGCCGGCCATAGAGAAGAAAAAGGAAATGAACATGAAAACGAATTGACCGTAGGGCCATCAGTAAACTTGGTGAATGTAAAACCTTTCGGAACGAAGAAACCCGAGTCAAGGCCGTGGGTAACGAACGCGAATATAAAACGGTCGGTAGGATGACGAAAACCTTGTGGAGAGATCCTGATCTTGAGAAGACGAGACTAATACGTTCTTCTACCACGCCCTTAACTCGGACTGCGTCGACCCAGAAGTCTTCGGAATAACAAAGTTAATTGATGACAGTCCTCTGGCCTTCACTACCAAATCGACTGCTCTTTCATTCCTCCTTACTCCGCTATTACCCGGCAACCAATCGATGCGGATGGTGCCATTCTCCCAGAAGGCGATGGCCAGTTTACTGTCCCTAAGGATGTTCATACTCGATGTCCTCGCGTGAATCGATTAAAGATTTTGTGAACATCACTATTGCTTACAAAGATCTCTTTGGGGGAAACTTTTCGGAATTGAGAGCGTAGGTAAGATAAGGATAGGTTGAAATGGAAGTGAGGATATTAATACGACTCATGCCACTATGGTCACACACATTTTCCAGTAATCGGCTTGTTGTGCGCACTAAAAAAAGGTCCTAAGTTAGGAATTCCGTGCTACTTACAAAATCCTTAATTGTTTTCCATACCACACCCCTAAGTTGTTTCATGTCTGGTATTGTGTCGATATTGATGACCACATAAGTTAGCTCATCTCTGTTGTGCTTCTTTACCACTCTGGCGTAAGAGGGCGGCTCCTTACCATTCTCAGCGACCATCTTCCCCTTCCGTGATGGCTGTGGCCTTTTTGGAAGTCACAGTCCTCCATGAAGACTCAGGGGCTGTGCGCGCTTCCTTCGTTCCTGTTCCAACTTTGTCCACCTCCGCAAGACACCGTCTGGAGTCTCCATTGCGGCATGGCTGGCTTGGTTTTCCCAGAGTACTTGAAAGCGGGGAACTCTTTTTCTTCTTCAGTATTTTAGCAGTGTTATGCTCTTCGGGAGATCTGATTAACTTTCCAGCTTCCGTAGAATTGCCTGGAATATCAGTTCCATCCTTTCCAGCATCCTGCACTTTTCCCGATTACGCTGCCGGTACATACTCCTCTATCTCCTTCGTCGTGCACCGGATCGCCTTCTCGGTCTGCTTGTGAGCTTAGCAAAGCCATCGCTCACTTCTGCTGTCATCCCGATGCTCTCACCTCTCGATTCGGCTGCGATGACTGTTTCATTGACACCGTCGCTGTCTGAAACCGAGTCAGAAAGTCCACCTTTACTTAAAGGCTGGGGACGAACTGTGCATCCCTCTGGTTTATCTGTCTCTTCTTCATTTATTAGTCTGACGACTAGTTGTGCGCTTGAGGCATTACTCTCGACTACAGGTGCCAAGGCCACCCACACCTATAGGAGGGGAGGACAACATGCTGCGGTCTGACGCCGCCACCGCAGATGTTGAGTCTTTAAAATTTTTTCGTAATAGGTAGTAGGATACGAATATATATTTATTATACCCACCACCGACGGATGGGGGTATATTCATTTTGTCATTCCGTTTGCAACACATCGAAATATCCATTTCCGACCCTATAAAGTATATATAGTCTTGCTAAGCGTAAAAATCTAAGACGATCTAGACATGTCCGTCCGTCTGTCTGTTGAAATCACGCTACAATCTTTAAAAATAGAGATATTGAGCTGAAACTTTGCACAGATTCTTTTTTTTTATCCATAAGCAGGTTAAGTTCGAAAATGGGCTATATCGGAATATATCTTGATATAGCCCCCATATAGACCGATCCGCCGATTTTGGGTCTTAGGCCAATAAAGGCCACATTTATTATCCGCTTTAGCTGAAATTTGGGACGGTGTGTTGTGTTGGGCCCCCCGACATCCTCTGTCAATTTGGTCCAGATCGGTCCATATTTGAATATAGCTGCCATATAGACCGATCCTCCGATTTAAGGTCTTAGGCCCATAAAAGTCTCATTTATTATCCAATTTTGCTGAAATTTGGGACAGTGAGTTGTCTTAGGCATCCTCCGTTAATCGACATCCTCCGTTAATATGGCTTAGATCGGTTCAGATTTGGATATAGCTGCCATATAGACCGATCCTCAAGTTTAGGGTCTTAGGCCCATAAAAGCCACATTTATTATCCGATTTCGCTATAATTTGGAACAGAGAGTTGTGTTGAGCCCTTCAACGTCCTTCTTTAATTTGGCTCAGATCGGTTCAGATTTGGATATAGCTGCCATATAGATCGATCTTCCGATTTAGGGTCATAAGCCCATAAAACCTGCATTTATTATCCGATTTTGCTGAAATTTGGAACAATGCGCTGTCTTAGAACCTCCGACATCCTCCGTCAATTTGGCTCAGATCGGTCAAGATTTGGATATAGCTGCCATATAGACCGATCTTCCGATTTAGGGTTTTAGGCCCATAAAACACGCATTTATTTTCCGATGTCGCCGAAATTTGGGACAGTGAGTTAAGTTAAGCCCCTTGACACACTTCTGCATTATCGCACAGATCGGTCCAGATTTGGATATAGCTGCCATGTAGACCGATCTCTCGGTTTTAGGTTTTGGGGCCATAAAAACGAATTTATTGTCCGATGTTGCCGAAATTGTGGACAAAGAGCTAAGTTATTGGCTTTACTTAGCTCCCTGTCCACATATTTCTGCTATGCGACAAGGTATGAGTTTTGCACCGGATTTTGACGAAAGGTGGTTTACATATATATCCGAGGTGGTGGGTATCCAAAGTTCGGCCCGGCCGAACTTAACGCCTTTTTACTAGTTTTTTCTTTGAGGGGCGAAATAAAAACACGCCCGCTTCACTCAACGGCTACAATAATAATCATAAGTGGCATACAAATTGTACTTTGTTTTTGAATTTCATTCTAGGATCTCAAATCCTCCCTTGGGAAGTATTGGGTTGCCCAAAAAGTAATTGCGGATTTTTCATATAGTCGGCGTTGACAAATTTTTTCACAGCTTGTGACTCTGTAATTGCATTCTTTCTTCTGTGAGTTATCAGCTGTTACTTTTAGCTTGCTTTAGAAAAAAAGTTTAAAAAAAGTATTTTTGATTAAAGTTCATTCTAAGTTTAATTAAAAATGCATTTACTTTCTTTTAAAAAATCCGCAATTACTTTTTGGGCAACCCAATACTACACCCATTTCGGCACGGGTAGCCATTAACCGATCGCCATAATATCTCATATTTTAGTTGTTGACAAAATGGGACGTAAGGGTTTCCCTTGTTGCAAAATATTAAAATTTCTCCATTTTAGCTTGGGACAGTTTAATAAACACTCTTCAAACATAAAAAGATATAATTTTATTTTAAATTAATTTCACTACATAATTTATACTCAGACCATGTGTATCATTGCGCCTTTAATGATGTTGTCCCGTTATTTGACGCCTTCTTTCGATCCTTTCGAATATAGGTTTTATAGTAGAAATTTGCAAAGAGAGCTGTTACGCAAACATTTTCCACACAGCAGAGTGCAATGAAACCAGTTTCTATTTTACACCAATTATTTATCAGAGGCAAACTAAAATGAATGGCGAGCAATAAGAACTGAAACATTTGCAATTGAGTCATTAAACGCTTCCAGGGTTGTAAATTGATATTCAACTTCATTGCTGCCAACTGATAATAGGAGTACATGACAAGGTGCACAAAGGAATTAATTATTCCGGTCGAGGTTAAATGGGAAGCTGGTAAAAGAAAAAGAGGAAAAAAAATGAAATTTTAATGGATGCGTTTTCCTTAAAATGGAGTATATGAAACAATAACATCTAAAATTGTGCTAAGTTCGGCCGGGAACTTGGATACCCACCTCCATGGATTCTGCAAGAAATTTATACATATGAACTCAGCTGAAGGACAATGTGTACTTTGCGTACCAAATTTCTGTTAAATCAGTAAAAATTTGAAAAATTTGAAGCACGGACCTACCTACGCCGGAGCCCTTTTCCCCCCACTGCGGAACCATCCTGCCGCCTCAACAAATCTCAGGTGAGATACCACAGGTACGTTCGCAAATTTCCCCCAGATCACAGAAGAAACGACTCCCCAGAAAGGAAAGCCTACGTCTCTGCAGACCCGGACAGGAACAAAGAAAGTGCTCAATAATCTCACCCTCATCCTCATCGAGGCTACTCCTACAAAAGTTATTGTGCGGTATCCCCATGCGCGCTGTCATGCGCCCTATGGCACAGTGTCCGATTATGACCCCAGTCAAAGTACTCATCGACCTCTTATCGAACGCCAGCAATTCCCCCTGTCCTCCTCCGGTCGATGACGCGCCATAGCGCCTTCGTAGTCCGGCAACCATCCACCGTGTCCCACCTCGCCACCGACGCCGCCCTGGCCGTTCCCTCTACTGTGTTCAGTTGCTCGACAAATGGCACGTAGGCAAGACCGATGACTGGTAGGCCCGGCGCAGACGAACCTCTCCAGGCGCACTCGTCCGCCCTCTCATTCCCTGGAATCCCCTCATGCCCAGGAACCCATGTCAGCGTCACACCGTGGGCCCGGAGCCTATCCAGGGATTCCAAACAGTCCGCCACGCATATCGACCTCACCATCCTCTACGCCAAAGCCTTGAGCGTCGCCATACTGTCCACATAAATTATAAGTTCCTTGCCAGAATTTCTCTTACGGCTACTGCAAGGCACAGACCTCTGCCTGATAGACCGTACACTCGTCCGACATTCTCAGAGACATACTGATATTGAGTCCCTTACTCCATCTTGGAGCCATCTGTGTAAAACGAGGTCTCATCCTCCTCGAGTACACCATCTGCCCTTCCTTCCTTCCCTCTCAGGAAAACGAATCGCGAATACCCTCTCTCCAGTCGATACTGGTGCGAAGTAGTCGGAGATCCTCCTCAGTCTACTCTCCGCTTAATACCCCGAATCAGGCTGTGCCCGCAACAATCCTCTTTCAGCATGATAAGATCCTCCTCAGTCTACTGTCCGCTTAATACCCAGAATCAGACTGTGGCCGCAACAATCCTCTTTCAGCATGCTAAGCTCTCTCAGCCTAAGCGCGACCCTGGCCAAATATTGGCCCCGATGGGCTGCGTATCCAGCATCGCCTCCAGTCCTACCTATGGTGTGGATCTCAACGCCCCTTTGATCGCGACGCAGGCCAGTCTCTGGACATTCTCGTACTCCCTCGCGCACGTCCTTTTCCCTACGACGTCCCACCATACCAGTGCTCCATAGGCCAGTGCTGGTCTCAAGATGGCCGCATACATCTAATAAATCATCTTGGGGGTCACTCCCCACTTCCAACCGAACATCCTCCTGCAGGAGTAAAAAGCGCACAGTGCCTTACGGTTTCTTTCCTCGGTGTTCTTCTTCCAGGAAAGTTTCTAATCGAGGGTTATGCCTAGGTACTTCGCCACGTTCGATAGCCGCAATATGACCCCGTCCAAGGACGGGGAACTCCGGTACTTATATCTACGCGTAAAGAGCACCAGCTCCGTCTTTCTTGGGTTGGTCCTCAACCCATTTCTGGTAGCCCATTGCGACAACCTCCTCAGTGACCTTTCCAAGATTTCGCTGATCGTTGACAAAAACTTGCCTCGGACCAGCAGCACGACGTCGTCCGCATAAGCGATAATCCTCGTGCCGACTCCACCGAGATCCATCAGGATTTCATTAATCACGAGGTTCCACACCATCGGTGAGAACACCCCTCCTTTGGGCGTTCCTCTGGTCACCCGCCTTCTGACCACACAATCTCCCAAGTTTGCATTAATAATCCTGCCATAAAGCATATTATTTGTCCATTGGGAGATTAAGGGATAAATCTCCGTGCGATCCAGTGCAGCTACTATCGCCTCAATCTCCACATTATTGAAAGCCCCCCCCCCCCAATATCCAAGAAGGCCGCCAAAGTGCAATCCTTCTGTCGGAGAGATGTCTCGCTATATTAGGTTATAAATGATTTTGTATCGTATCTGACACGGTTGAGAGTCACAATAAAACACTACGTACAAGGTTTCAACCAAAACGGACAAATCTGGTGATGGTTTGAAATTTGGATCATATACTTCTTATTCATGTAGGCCGTCGAGGCTTACAAATTGTCCATATCGGTTCAGATTTGGATATAGGTCCCATATAAAATAGTCCTTCGACTTCTTTTCTTAAGCCCCTAGGCAATTGTTAAACTATTGGGCTAAAATTTTTTCCGTGGTGTTCTGTTACGACTTCTAAAACTTGTGCAAAGTTTGGTTAAAATCAGTCTATAACCTTATATATGTGGTTCTCATATTAACCGATTTCCCGATCTGACATCGTGAGCCCCGTGGAAGCCGTAATTTTTTTCATATTTGGCTAACATTTTGCATGTAGAGTTCTACTGCGATTTTCAACAACCGTGTCAAGTACGGTTCAAATGCTTCTATAACATTGGCCTGCATAAAACCATTCATTGGTGGCTGTTTTTGCTGAACTCGTGAACGCTGAACTCACATGACGTTTTATTTCAAGACTACTGAAAGGTGAGACACTGAAGATAGAGTAAAACAAACACGCTGCTCTTGAGTAGATAGTCTTGAATAACAACCACCATTCAACGCAATGGGAGTATTCTTAACTCGAATTTATTGCCGCTATAGTGAGATATGACAAATGACTCGCTGTACTCGTACACTGAAGATGAAGCATTCCAGTCGTATGAAAGCGTCTCGCTGTCATTTTCAAAAGATGAACTGATCACACAAATCGATTGCAAACTGTTTTCTCTTATAAAAAAACTAGGCGCGCAAGTGCTTAGCCATGCTTTGCTAAATAAACTACATTGCCTCCGTACGAATTTCGTACTACGAAAGCAGACGACAAGAAAAATACTTTATCTGAAGCAAAATGTACAGTAATACATGAATTGTATAACACAAAACATATATCATTCACTGAAATCTGAATCAATCTTTCCTTTTTCTGAAGGGCCCATTTTTGCATTCACTTATCTCGTTGTCTTGCTGAGACGTCTGTTCTTGCCAGCAACAGCAAATCGTTAGATTTGTTCAAGTCCCGACACGGGATAGCTATGAGCACCACACAGGCTGGAACATTGAGGTCCAATCTGTGTGGTGTTCATTGCTGTCACGACAAGTTTAGCTGCGAACTACCGGGCGCGTCCACAGGTTGCGGATAATGTCGATAACAATCAGCGGTATCGAGCGGAAAGTCTCAGTGAGAGGCCGGGCGGTAGCGGCTTTTGCACAAATACTGAGTGCGTATGATGCTCCATATGACAAGGCGGGTTTTTGGGGCCTTTAAATAACTAATGATCAACCTCTTCCCGTGGCGAACGGTCCTTTGGACTGGAACGAGCTTGCACACCTACATGAGCTTGACGAGGATCGCCAACTCCACATGAAATTGTGGCTACGAGAACAGCAACAACCAATCTTCCAGTCGGTGCTTGACAGTTTGGGATTACAGACACTTAGTCTCCCAAGTATGGATTCAGGATCTGAGGGAATGTTTGGCAACCAAGCGTGTGCCATTGGTCGAAAAGAAATGTCTTCCTTTTCTAATTAAATCCAATACTGCGTCTTGCTAGATCCAATCTTTCTGTTTGTATCGACCACTATAGCAGCATAGTCGCAAACGTGAGGCCCAAACAATTCTACATGGACGTCGGAGTAAACAGTTGACTGTCCATTGATTTTCCCGCCCCTGTTCTTCTACCTTGTCGACAACTTTTAGCTGACTGCTGTGCCGTTTCTGGACGTATAGCCTTTGGGGTAGCCTGTGCACCGAATCTCCGAGTCCTATTAAGCGCCCCTCTCTCCTTATCGGTGATATTTTTAGGATCATTTGCACCAAGACTCTCAATAAATCTGAGAGCAATACGCCTTTTATTATTCCAACTTCTTAAAGAGCGTATTGGTTTGCTAGAGAAGGCCGATGGCCTAGGTAGATTATAGGCATGCGAAGATAACCTGCTGACCAGTCAACTGTCGGCTAGTAGAGCCTGGCGCAGTCTCTTCACCAGTCGTGGGCTCAGCAGCAGACAACATGCTACGGGTTGATACCCTCACCGCAACTGGTGGGTCTTTGGAGTATATTCGAAGCCCACTCCCGGACTGTCGATCTGCCGTTTCACTGGAAACAGACACAGATTATCAACTGCCGAATGGATAAAAATGGTCGTAGCTATCCTTGAGTGACTTGACATTTTTTCCGATAATAACTACCAATTACGAGTTACAATACGAGTTAGAATATTCTTGTGGAGCGAAAAAACAAAATGTCTCCTTCACTTGACTGTCAAACAAGAGTCCTGATACAGCTTCTATAATATCGATGGCACTATCAATACTATCGATATTTTATTTTTGTCTGAATATCGCACCATATTTTTTCTATCGATACTATCGGGAAAGGTAATTTTTTGGAAAATTGAGTAAAAATAAGTAATCAGACACTGAATGCATCCTTTGAGATATATTGCGCAATTTTCATCCAATTGGGCTAAAATTTTCTGCAATGATTTATTTCATTACTTCCCACTGACTTTATTAAATTTGGTCATATCCTGTCTTTGCACTGATATTGCTACTTTATAAATCGAACTCCTGATTTTTACTTCTCATTTTCGTAGAGAATTTATATTATGGGAAATCAACGAAAGTATCGATACTATCGATACTTAGTATTAGAAATCGAAAACATCGAATTTTTCGATTATCGATACTATGCCAGCTCTAGTCTGGAGCTCCTGGAAACTGCAGTTAATGTATAGCTTGTAAGGTTCTCTTATGACCTCCAACATCCGTGGTTAGTTAGGTCTTAATCGGTCCATGACATGAAAAAGCTCCCACATAAACCGATCTATCGATTATCCTTGCTCGCCTCCTAGATCTATCGATTATCCTTGTTTGGGTCCTAGAAGCCTTAATTTTCGCTTGGTTTGCCAGAAATTTGGTACGTAGAGTAAAATTATGTTCCTCAACTAAAGTTAGTTTGACTACATTTTAAGAAGAATCTATGATGGTGGGTTCTCAATATTTGGCCTGGTCGAACATTGCACGTTTTTAATTGTTGATATTCATTTCAATACAACTTACCAAAATAATTCGCAGTGTATATGTGTACCAAAATCGCCACTGATGTATGATGAAACACATGCAAGAAACTGATTTGATTGAATTTCTTACGCAATATAAAGAAAATCTAAAATTTATGTACATTTAGTATCACTGCAAGATATTTCCCAGTTTCTTAATCAACAATCTTACCGTGTCTAGAAAATCAAAGTATTTTGATATCAGATACCACAAGGCAGGAGTAGAAAAATTCAATGTTTCCGGCCTCATATCATCAGGGTTGTAAGCTTCACAAGTTAGACTAAAATCAGATCTCCAATAGGTGTGTCGCAGCGATGCAACGAAAATGTACAAATTCAAAATTATTTGCATCACATTAAACGCCATCATGATGCCCTCAACATTGTATGGCTTACGATTGGCCATGAAACGAGGTCCCCATCTTTTCACCACCAAAAGGTATAGGGTAACACCAATAATCAAACACCAAGGACTTGACAAAACGGGGTGTGTAGTAACACGTTTATCTAAAAAGAAGAAAAAAAAAAAATAAAAACAAGTTAAAAGTTAAAAGTAAAAAGGCACGGCCGAACTTTGAATACCCGTAACCTCGGATATATAAAGGGTGATTTTTTAGCTATTATCTTTAATCGACCCACTGAAGCGGCTATTCGGGCTATTGTGATTGAATTTCGCACCAAATTTATATTGTTGAACATTAAGCCACTAAAACGCTTACGTAGATTGCGAACTGAAGGAAATATCGCAGCTGTATCGGCCAGTGTTAATAATGACCATCAATTATCGATTCGTAAACGTTCGCAGCAATTGGGCCCCGTAACTCAACAACGTGGAAAATGTTGACGAAGGATTTAGATGTAAAGCCTTTCAAAATACAGCTGGTACAAGAATTCAAGCTAAACGACCTACCGCAACGCAGAATTTTTTGGTGAATAAGCTCTTGCCCATATTTTTTTTCGAAAAAATTTGTTCTGCGACGACGCCAATTTTTGCCTCAATGGGTACATAAATAAGCAGTATTGTCGATTTTGGAGAGAAAATGTATCCAGAAAAGGTCAAAGTTTTGTGCGGTTTATGGGCTGGTGGCATCATTGGACAGTACTTCTTCAAAGATAATGCGAATTGTAAAGTAACTGTGAATGGTTAGCGCTACCTTGAAATGATATCCAATTTTTTTTTGCAAGAGCTTGACTTGCATGGCATGTGGATTCAATAATACGGTGCCACATACCACACAGCACGCGTGACAATGGACTTTTTGAGAGGCGAGTTCGGTGAAAATTTTATTTCACGTTCGGGACCGATCAATTAGCCGCCTGGATCGTGGGATTTAACGCCTTTAGACTATTTTTTGTGGGGTTATGTTAAAGCTCAGGTCTATACAGTTAAGCCCGCTTCAATTGACGCATTGGAAGACAAGATTGAAGCATTTCTCCGTGAGATACCCGCCGAAAAGTTGGGAAGAGTATGCCAGAACTGAACTAAGCGTATAGACCATTTGAGGCGCAGTCACGGTCAACATGTGCATGAAATAATCTTCAAACATTAAATATGGACCGTACTAGCGATTCTAATAAAGATTTCTGAATTTTATGTGTTTTTTATACCCACCACCGAAGGATGGGGGTATATTCATTTTCTCATTCCGTTTGCCACACATCGAAATATCCATTTCCGACCCTATAAAGTATATATATTCTTGATCAGCGTAAAAATCGAAGACGATCTAGTCATGTCCGTCCGTCGGTCTATTGACATCACGCTACAGACTTCAATATTGGAGATATTGAGCTGAAACTTTGCACAGATTCTTTTTTTATCCATAAGCAGGTTAATTTTGAAGATGGGCTATATTGGACTATATCTTGATATAGCCCCCATATAGACCGATCCGCTGATTAATGGTCTTAGGCCAATAAAAGCCACATTTATTATCCGATTTTGTTGAAATTTTGGGGCAGTGAGTTGTGTTAGGCCCTTCGACATTCTTCGTCAATTTGGCCCAGATCGGTATAGATTTGGATATAGCTGCCATATAGACCGATCCGCCGATTTAGGGTCTTAGGCCCTTAAAAGCCACATTTATTATCCGATTTTACTGAAATTTGGGGCAGTGAGTTGTGTTAGGCCCTTCGACATTCTTCGTCAATTTGGCCCAGATCGGTCCAGATTTGGATATAGCTCCCATATAGACCGATCCTCCGATTTAGGGTCTTAGGCCCATAAAAGTCACATTTGTTATGCGATTTTACTGAGTTGTGTTAGGCCCTTCCACATTCTCCGTCTATTTGGCCCAGATCGGTCCAGATTTGAATATAGCTGCCATTAAGACCGATCCTCCGATTTAGGGTCTTAGGCGCATTTATTGTCCGATGTCGCCGAAATTTGGGACAGTGAGTTAAGTTGAGCTCCTTGACATATTTCTGAATTATGGCACAGATCGTTCCAGACTTGGATATAGTTGCCATATAGACCGATCTCTCGGTTTTAGGTTTTGGGGCCGTAAAAATCGCATTTATTGTCCGATGTCGTCGCAATTTGGGACAGTGAGTTGTGTTAGGCGCTTCGACATCCTTCTTCAATTTCACTCAGATCGGTCTAGATTTGGATATAGCTGCCATATAGACCGATCTCTCGATTTAATGTTTTGGGCCCATAAAAGGCGCATTTTTTGTCCGATGTTGCCGAAATTTGGGACAGAGAGTAGAGTTAAGCCTCTCCACTTATTTCTGCAATTTTGTCTAGATCGATGAAGATTTGCATATAGCTGCCATATAGACCGATATCTCGATTTAAAGTCTTGGCCCCAAAAAAGGCGCATTTATAATCCGATTTAACTGAAATTTGATACATTGACTTGACTTGAAGATTTGCATATAGATGCCATATAGACCGATATCTCGATTTAAAGTCTTGGCAACTTGGTCTTATATATAGACCGATATCTCGATTTAAAGTCTTGGCAACTTGGTCTTATATATGGCAACTATATCCAAATCTGGATCGATCTGGGCTAAATTAAACAAGGAAGTCGAGAGTCATAATATAACTCACTGTCCCAAATTTTGGCAACATCGGACAATAAGTTCGCCATTTAAGGGTCCAAGACCTTAAGTCGGCAGCTATATCGAAATCTGGACCGATCTGGACCGCATTGAACAAGGATGTCGATATGGCAACTATATCCAAATATGGATCGATCTGGGCTAAATTCATCGGACAATAAATGAGCCTTTTAAGGGCCCAAGACCTTAAATCGGGATATCTGTGTATATGGCAACTATATCAAAATCCGCACCGATCTGAGTGAAATTGAAGAAGGATGTCGAAGCGCCGCATTGAACAAGGATGTCGAGAGGCTTAACACAACTCATTGCCCCAAATTTCAGCGAAATCGGATTATAAATGTGGGTTTAAAGGCCTTATATCAGCAGTTCGATCTATATGGGGGCTATATGAAGACATAGTGATATAGCCATCTTCGAACTTAACCTGCCTATGGACAAACAAGTAAAAGCGTCCTAAGTTCGGCTGGGCTGAATCTTATATAACTTCCGCCTTGGATCGCATGTGTTGAGTTTTTTTCCCTGTATCTCTTTTTAGACGCACAAAGGATGAAAAAAATCATTTCTATGATATTGGTGCTATATCAAGTTATGGTCCGATTCGGACCATAATCGAATTTAATGTTGGAGACCACGGTAGAAGTCATTGGGTAAAATTTCAGCCAATTCGAATAAGAGTTGCGTCCTTCAGCGGCTCAAGAAGTAAAATCGGGAGATCGGTTTATATGGGAGCTGCATCAGGCTATAGACCCATTCAGACCAAATATGACACGTATGTTGAAGGTCATGGGAGAAGCTGTTGAACAAAATTTTAACCAAATCCGATAAGATCTGCACCAAAAAGATGCTCAAGAAGTCAAGACTCCTGATCTGTTTAGATGGCAGGTATATCAGACTATGGACCGATTTCAACCATATTTGGCACCTTTGTTGGAAGTCATTAAAAAACACCTCGCACAAAATTTCAGCTAAATCGGATAAGAATTGCGCCCTCTAGTGGCTCATGAATCAAGATTCAAAATCTGTTTATATGGCAGCTATATCAGGTAATGTACTATTGTAGACCATACTAAACATAGTTCTTGGAAGTCGTAATGAAACACGTCAGCCAAATCGGACAGGAATTGTGCCTTCTAGTGGCTCAAGACGTCAAGACCCCAGTTTAATTTATATGACAGCTAAATCAGGTTATGAACCGGTTTCAACTATACTAAGCACAGTTGTTGGAAGTCGTAATAAAACAGCTCATGCAAAATTTAAGCCAAATCGGATAAGAATTGTGTCCCCTAGTGGCTCAAGAATTCAAGACCCAACATCGGTTTATTTGACAGCTATATCAAAACATGGACCGATATGGCATTTACAATCCCAACCTACCTACACTAATAAGAAGTATTTGCGCAAAATTTCGAAAATTAGAGAGCATTCTACAGATAGACGAACGGACGGACATGGCTAGATCGACTTAAAATATCATGACGATCAAGAATATATACACTTTATTGGGTCCTAGACGAATATTTCGAGGAGTTACAAACAGAATGACGAAATTAGTATACTTCCATCCTATGGTGTAGGGTATAAAAAGAGCCTGTGCAAAGTTTCAGCTCAATATCTCAATTTTTATAGATTGTAGCGTGATTTCAACACACAGACGGACGGACATGGCAAGATCATCTTAGGTTTTTACGATGATAAGTAATATATATATACGTTATAGGTTCGCAAATGGATATTTCTTTGTGTTGCAAACGGAATGACAAAGTGAATATACACCCATCATTCGGTGATGTGTATAAACAAAAAAGTAAAAATGCATGAAGTTGGGCCGCTGATAGTAATTATGCTCTTCAGGGCATGCTCTGATTTGGCCTATTTCACATCACAGTCAGGGGGGAGTACAGCTTGTATTCCACTTATCGATGAACATCTCCAAAACTGAATGGCGATCAAAAATATAAACATGTAATACACTAATCACTCGAGATATTTCAAATGAAATTGATTTTGGTATAGCCCCCATCCTTTGGTTGTCTATATAGAAATCTATCGTATGATCAACTAGTTTCTACTTACCTAATCGATATCCGTCTACGAAATCCAAAAATGTGCCTATATAGTTCATCATTTTTTAGGTGTAGTTTGCAATATTTTGGATTCTTCCTTTGCGGTGTTGTATCGCTGCACTTTAACTTTGAAACTTATTTTCAAAGAAAGCAGCAAAATGTCCCGATTGGTAATGGATTTCTTGGGGTTGGCCTCCTTCGATGGTGTTATTCGCAGCACCTAAACTATGAAACTAATTCAGTGCCCGAAAAATAAATGCAACAACATTTTGTTCTTATATTGATTGCACTTTTATCACGAACGTGTTTGTTTTATAATAATCGTGTGCCAAAGGTTTTTAAGTACTGCGCTGATTTTCCATAAATTTAAATTTAAAACAAGTAAAAAGGCATTAGGATCGGCCGGGCCAAACTATGGATACCCACCACCTCGGGTATATATGTAAACCCCATTTCGTCACAATCCGGTGAAAATTGGACAACTTAAGCACCCAAATTGGGCACGGACATTGAGTGGTCTAATATATATGTCACTATTCAATTTTGTAGGACAAAATATTGGTCTTTTAGGCAGATTTATCCAATTATAAACCGATCAGAACCATATTAAGTTGGGATGTTGGGAGGTCTTAACCTACTCGCTGTTTCAAATTTTAGCGAAATCGGTTCGGAAGTTGGGAGGCTTAAAACTGCGCACTATTCTTAATTTCAGCGAAATCGGTGAAAAACTTTTATGGCCCTCAGACCCTTTATCGGGAGATCGGTCGATGTGTCAGCTATATCTAAATATAGTCCGATCTGAGCCATATTAAGTTTAGATGATCTAAACCATGTTTAGGTCGGGTATTAGGAGGCTTTAAAATCCCACTTTTTTTAAATTGAAGCGAAATTGGGTAATAGGTAAAGCTTTTATGGCCTTCAGACCCTTTATCGGGAGATCGGTCTATATGGCAGCTATAACTAAATACGGTCCGATCTAAACTATATTTGGGTCAGATGTCGGGAGTCTTTAAACTACTCACTATTTCAAATTTTAGCAAAATCGGATGAAAAATAAAGTTTTCGTGGGCATTAGACCCTTTATCGGAAAATCGGTCATTTATCCAAATAGGGTCCGATTTGGCCCGTTCAAGAACTTAACCAGCGTGCATCAAAAGGGCGTGTATGTGCCAAATTTCATCTCAATTTTGGAAGGCTCTAGAGTGATTACAACAGGCTGACGGATAGACGGACATACACACGGACACCGTTAAATCGTCTTAGAATCAATGTCCCTCTTCCATCTGGATGTTACAAACACTTGCACTAAGATATAATACCCTGTACCATAGTAGTAGCGTCGAAGCTGCAACGACTGGTGAGGAAGGCAATACAAACAGGAACTGAGGTACTAATAGTATGCGATGCGAGCTCTGACCACATTTCTTGAGTTAGAACCAATATTAATGAGCAGGACAAGCCCTGGCAGAATTCTTGAATACCAACGACTTAATAGCACTTAATATTGGTAACACCGCTACCTTCGTTAATAGTATTATGGAGGAGCTTTTAAATGAAAAATTGGGTTCTGAAAATCTATTTGATGATGTTATAGTTTGGAGGGTCTTCATAAAGCACGTCTTTTTGGACCATCGCTGCATAAGGATTAGAACAGCACGGCCACCACGGCTTCCGATAAACTTCCGAAAGTAGGTGAAAGATAAAATTGGGAAGACTACTCAGATTAGGTTAGGTTCAAAAAAAAGGGTGCAGATATAAATCCAACCATCCAACACCTAAGCCAGTAATCGGCTTGTTGTGCGCTCTCAAAACTCGGACTGCGTTGACCCGAAAGGCTTCGGGTTAACCAAGTTTATTGACGGCAGTCCTCTGGCCTTCAACGCCAAATCGTCTGCCCTTTCATTTCCCCTTACTCCGTTATGGCCCGGCACCTAAACGATGCGGATTTTCCCATCCTCAGAGCAGGCGTTAATCTCCTTCTTATACTGCAAGACTTTTTGTGACCTTACCGTCCTGGTTTTTACGGCCTTTATGGCAATTTTGTATTATGGTCAGGCAGTCTGAAACAGATCTCAGCCCCTGGGTCCTCAATGTAAACCCCCAGGCCCACTCTGTGCTCTAGCTTTGATCCATCCGTGTAACATGATCTTTCAGATGACAATACTAGGGTTTCGTCAATCCAAGACTGTGCCGATGGCAGCAGTGCCTCGCACTCAACTTCAAGGTTCATTTTAGATTAAGACTTTCAATTGTCTAACATAGGGGAGAAATTGCCGAAAATGTCAACAGAAATACGACTGGGGTTATTCTAAGATAGTTGCCCTCTTCCCGAAAAGGAAATCATACCATAAAGTTTAATAGCGTCCATGACTCCGCAAAGAAGAAAAAGTTTCTCTTAAAAACCCATGTCAAAACTGAAACGTTACACAGTGGGATGAAATCAAAAAAAACCAGTAAAAATATGTCATTAGAGAACGCATAAAGATAGCTCTTTGCAATTTTAAATGGTGAGAGCTGAGATGTTATCGAGATCATGTGAAAAATTTTAAGGCCCCAAATGGTCCGGCACTTTGTATTGATAACACAATTTTTTCATGTTTTTATACCCTCCAATATAGGAAGAGGGTATACTAATTTCGTCATTCCGTTTGTAACATCTCGAAATATTCGCCTAATATCCCATATATTCGTGATCGTCATGATTTTAAGTCGCTCCAGCCAAGCCCGTCCATCTGTCCGTCCATCCGTCCATCCATCCGTCCGTCCATCCGTCCGTCCATCCGTCCGTCCATCCGTCCGTCCATCCGTCCGTCCATCCGTCCGTCCGTCCGTCCGTCCATCCGTCCGTCCATCCGTCCGTCCGTCCGTCCGTCCGTCCATCCGTCCGTCCATCCGTCCGTCCATCCGTCCGTCCATCCATCCGTCCACCCGTCCGTCCACCCGTCCGTCCATCCGTCCGTCCATCCGTCCGTCCATCCGTCCGTCCATCCGTCCGTCCATCCGTCCGTCCATCCGTCCGTCCATCCGTCCGTCCATCCGTCCGTCCATCCGTCCGTCCATCCGTCCGTCCATCCGTCCGTCCGTCCATCCGTCCGTCCATCCGTCCGTCCATCCGTCCGTCCATCCGTCCGTCTATCTGTCCGTCCGTCCATCCGTCCGTCTATCTGTCCGTCCGTCCATCCGTCCGTCTATCTGTCCGTCCGCCCATCCATCCGTCTATCTGTCCGTCCGTCCATTCGTCCGTCCATCCGTCCGTCCGTCCATCCGTCCGTCCATCCACCCGTCCATCCGTCCGTCCATCCGTCCGTCCGTCCGTCCATCCGTCCGTCCATCCGTCCATCCGTCCGTCCATCCGTCCGTCTATCTGTCCGTCCGTCCATACATCCGTCTATCTGTCCGTCCGTCCATCCGTCCGTCCATCCGTCCGTCCATCCGTCCGTCCGTCCATCCGTCCGTCCATCCCTCCGTCCATCCATCCGTCCGTCCGTCCATCCGTCCGTCCATCCGTCCGTCCATCCGTACGTCCATCCGTCCGTCCATCCGTCCGTCCATCCGTCCGTCCATCCGTCCGTCCATCCGTCCGTCCATCCGTCCGTCCATCCGTCCATCCGTCCATCCATCCGTCCATCCATCCATCCATCCGTCCATCCATCCGTCCGTCCATCCGTCCGTCCATCCGTCCGTCCATCCGTCCGTCCATCCGTCCGTCCATCCGTCCATCCGTCCGTCCATCCGTCCGTCCGTCCGTCCGTCCATCCGTCCGTCCATCCGTCCGTCCATCCGTCCGTCCATCCGTCCGTCCATCCGTCCGTCCAACCGTCCGTCCATCCGCCCGTCCATCCGTCCATCCGTCCGTCCGTCCATCCGTCCATCCGTCCGTCCGTCCATCCGTCCGTCCATCCGTCCGTCCGTCCGTCCGTCCGTCCGTCCGTCCATCCATCCGTCCGTCCATCCGTCCGTCCATCCATCCGTCCGTCCATCCATCCGTCCATCCCTCCGTCCGTCCGTCCATCCGTCCGTCCATCCATCCGTCCGTCCGTCCGTCCATCCGTCCGTCCATCCGTCCGTCCATCCGTCCGTCCATCCGTCCGTCCATCCGTCCGTCCATCCGTCCGTCCGTATTTTGAAAGCAAGCTAACTTTCGAAGGAGTAAAACTAGGCGTTTGAAATTATGCCTATATATGTAAATAGGCCATATCAGTTCATGGTTTGATATAGCTCCCATATAAACCGATCTTGGGCCTTGACTTCTTGAGCTTCTAGAGGGCGCATTTCTTATTGATTTGTCTGACATTTTGCACACATCATTTTGGTATGACTTCCAACAACTGTGTCAAGTATGGTCTAAATCAGTCTATATCCTGATATAGCTGCTATATAAACCGATCTCAAGATAAAACTTCTTGAGCCTTTAGAGGATGTGATTGTTATTGAATTTGGCTGAAAATTTTCACTTATTGTTTTGGTATGACATCCAACAACTATGCTAAGCATGGTCTAAATTAGTCCATAGTCTGATATAGCTGCCATATAAACCGAACATGGGTCTTGACTTCCTGAGCTTATAGGGGGCGCAATTTTATTCAATTTGGATAAAATTGTGCACTTACCCGATTGGGCTAAAATTTTACACGAAGTCTTTTGTTTTGACTTCCAAAAACTATGATTTGGTTCAAACCGGTATGGTTTTGTATGGTTCAAATCAGTTCATGGACTGAGATAGCTCCCATCTAAAATGATCTCTCGATTATAATTCTTGTGTCTCTAGGGGGCGAATATTGTGTCAGATTTGACTAAAATTTTATGGAACGACTAATCCTATCGTTCTATAACCCTACGTAGCAAATTTGGTTTCAATCGGTTCAAAACCTGATATAGCTCCCATATAAACCAATCTCCCGATTTTACTTCTTAAACCCCTTTAGGGCTCAATTCTTACCGATTTGGATGAAATTTTGCACAACGACTTCAACTATGGTCATCAACATCCATACCAAGTATGAACCGTATCGATCTATGACCTGATATAACCCCAATAGCATAGAACTTTTAAGCGATCCTTGGTGGAGGGTACATAAGATTCGGCCCGTCCGAATTTAGCACGAGTTTGCTTACCTTGTTTAAAAATTTTAAAACGAGTTAAAAAACTTTAAAAATTCTTTTATTAAACCATTAAAGGATAAGTTTAACTTTAAGGTGGTACATAGCAACACTTCCAACGATACAAAATGGTTCGCCTATTCGAAATACATCTGAAAGAGGTTGAAAGTTACATATTACAATTTTTGTGTATTTCGAAATGAGAAACACACATCGAATTTATCATGACCATTATAATAACTACTCCATATTTACCTACCAGTTTGATCACTTGCAACTATTTTTACAATACCAAATGTAAACAATTTCTTTTCTAATATATCTTTGCTCTTTCCCAAATTGATTATGAATGCTTCCGTTTGCTTTCGTGGAAATTTAAAACTTAAATAACTTATTGTGACCAATTGTTCAAAATGAATGCAGTATTTGCATGTAATAGAATATTCACAAGCTTCCGCGTGTAAAGTTGTAATAAAGGGTAATACAAAACTAAGTTTCTAAACAAAATTCGACACTTAACGAAATATTTCTAACAGATACCTAATGTATAAAAGCATATAAGATACTACGGGGGTCGCAAAAGTAGCCGACCTAACAAAGAGAACAAAACAAATTTGGGAAAAAATATCTTTATTTCTCAACATAATCTCCGGTTTGCTCGATACACTTTTTCTAGCGATGTAAAACTTGCCTAGCTGCGATTTTCGAGAGGAGAGTCTCAGTGAGGATTCAGGTGGCACTGGCTTTTAAATAAATACTGAGAGCCAATGATACTCGAGATGACAAGGCGAGTTATAGACGCCTTCAAAAAACCTATGGCCAACATCAACATCTATTCCCAGGCTAGTGGCAGCTGGAGGCGAGCTTCGGATTTTGCAAAAAGCGGGTCGCCACAACGAGGGATACATATGCAGTCCCATAAAACCCATGTGGTTGGGGCGCTGGGCCAGTAATCCGCTCCGGAAATCTACGAGAACTTCTATGAGAAACAAAGGAATAGTAAAAATGGACCCCCCCAACATTGACGACCCACGCAAACCAAACAAGTAAAAAGGCGGGTCCGAACTTTGGATACCCACCACCTCGGGTATATATGTAAAACACCTTTCATCAAAATACGCTAAAAATTGCATACCTTATGTCCTATAGCAGTTATATTGAAATATGATCCGATTTGGACCAAATACTAATATGTACAAGTCATTGTTCAATTGTGTATAACAAAAATATTGGACTTTTTAGTAGCTATATCTAAAAATAAACCGATCTGAACTATATACAACATGGATGGCGAAAAGCCTAAGATAAGTCAATCTGTCAAATTTCATTTAAATCGAGATATCGGTCTATACGGCAGCTATATGCAAATCTTGATTGATCAAGATCAAATTGCAGAAATACGTGAAGGGGCTTAATATAACTCTCTGTCCCAAATTTCGGCAACATTGGACAATAAATGCGCCTTTTATTGGCCCAAAACATTAAATCGAAAGATCGGTCTATATGACAGCTATATCCAAATCTGAACCGATCTGAGTAAAATTAAAGAAGGATATTGAAGGGCCTAACACAACTTATTGTCCCAAATTTCAGCAAAATCGGATAATAAAAGTGGCTTTTATTGGCCTAAGACCCTAAATCGGAGGATCGTTCTATATGGAAGCTATATCCAAATCTGAACCTATCTGAGCCAAATTGACAAAGGATGTCGGAGGGCCTAAGACAACTCACTGTCCCAAATTTCAGCAAAATCGGATAATAAATGTGGCTTTTATGGGCCTAAGACCCAAAATCGGAGGATCGGTCTGTATGACAGCTATATCCAAATCTGAACCGATCTGGGCCAAATTGACGAAAGATGACAAAGGGCCTAACACAAGTCACTGTCCAAAATTTCAGCAAAATCGGATAACAAATGTTGCTCTAATGGGCCTAAGACCTTAAATCAGAGGATCGGTCTATATGGCAGCTATATCGAAATCTGAACCGATCTAGCGAAGAATGTCAAAGGACCTAAGACAACTCACTGTCGCAAATTTCAGCAAAAGCGGATAATAAATGTGGCTTTTATGGGCCTGAGACCCCAAATCGGAGGATCGATCTATATGGCAGCTATATCCAAATCTGGACCGATCTGGACCAAATTGACGAAGGATGTCGAAGGGCCTAACACAATTCACTGTCCCAAATTTTAGCAAAATCGAATAATAAATGTGGCTTTTATTGACCTAAGACCCTAAATCGGCGAATCGGTCTATATGGGGGTTATATCAAGATATAGTCCGGTATAGCCCGTCTTCGAACTTAACCTGCTTCTGGACAAAAAAGAATCTGTGTAAAGTTTCAGCTCAATATTTAAATTTTTGAAGACTGTAGCGTGATTTCAACAGACAGACGGACGGACATGTGTAGATCGTCTTAGATTTTTACGCTGATCAAGAATATACAATATATACTTTATAGGGTCGGAAATGGATATTTCGAGGTGTTGCAAACGGAATGACAAAATGAATATACCCCCATCCTTCGGTGGAGGGTATAAAAAGGACCATGATTTGCGGATCTACAGCTGGAATGTTCGCACTCTTTATAGAGAAGGTGCATTATACGCGCTGGCGGATTTATTAGAGAAGTACAACGCAGATATAACCGCCTTACAGGAAGTGCGATAGACTGGGAATTGCGTCACTGCCACACCAAACGGTGTCGAAATATACTATGGCTGCCATAACACGAGGCATGAATTTCTGGTTAGTCGGAGACTGAAACATCTCGTCTCTAGCTTTTGAGGATGAGAAGCTAGCCACAATCTGCATAAAAGCCAAATTCTTCAACATCGGCCTTATTTGTGCCCATGCCCCGACGGAAGACAAGGACGAGCAGACCAAGAATATTTTCTACGAGCGCCTAGAGAGAGATATGACTGCTGCCCCACCCATGACATTAAAATCGTTCTGGGAGATTTCAATGCGAAGATAGGGAGATTTCAATGCGAAGATAGGTAAGGAAGACATCTTCAACAGTCGGAAAGTTTAGCCTCCACGAGATAACGTCCAGTAATGGGTTGAGGCTGATAGATTTCGCCGCGGCAAAAAACATGGTACTTAGTATACCAGATTTCCATATAAAAATAGTCACAAAGCCATATGGCTGTCACCCGATCAAAACACGAGGAACCAAATCGATCACGTTGTGATAGATGGAAGGCATTCATCCAGTGTGTTAGATGTATGATCGATCCGTGGAGGGAAGAAAGATACGGATCATGACCTTGTTTCAGCAAAGATTGGCACACGTTTGAACATGACGAGGAAAGTACCATCTGACACTGCACGGAAGTTGGACATTGAAAAGCTGCAAACACAACAAATGGCAGCGGCATACTCCACGCGACTGACCCAACTGCTTGATGAAAGCACTCCTTGTTCCGCTGATATAATGGCGCAGTGGCAAACTATTGCCCACTCCATGGAAAATGCCGCGAAATCCGTACTTGGGTACCGGAAGCCTCATTCCAAGAAACCCATGGTACGACCAAGACTGCCGAGATGCTACTGAAGCCAAGAATGCGGCATATAGAGTATCCTTGCAATCAGTAGCAACGCGCCAGATGAAGGATGAAGGGTATCGGTAAAAAAAGAGAGAGGAGAAACGTCTATTCCGTAGAAAGAAAAAGGAAATGGAAAGACGTAAGTGTGAGCGAATTGAGATGTTCAGGAGTCAGAATGAAGTCCGGAAATTCTATGAAAGAATTAAACATCAAACCGATGTCTTTAGTGCAGGCACATCCTTCTGCAGAGACAAAGAAGGAAATCTGGTAACTGACACAGAAAACAAGGATATGAAAAGAACATTTTACCCAACTGCTAGTGTCCGACGATGGCGGTGTAGAGGATACCGCAGACCCATTTAATGATGATGGTAAATAATGTTTACCTCCTAGTCAGAATGAAGTCCAAGTAGCAGTGACCCGACTCAGGAACAACAAGGCAGCAGGAGCCGACGGGTTACCCGATGAACTATTTAAGACCGGAGGCGACACGCTGATAAGGCATATACATCAGCTTGTGTGCGCAATCTGCCTAGAAGAACGCATACGATTGGTATGATTGGAACCTCAGCATACTATGTCCCGTACTCAAGAAAGGAGACAAGACAGAATGTGCCAACTACAGGGGAATAAGTCTCCTCCCCATCACCTACAAAATACTCTGGAGCGTATTGTGTGAAAGATTAAAACCAAAAGTGAGATAATTGGGCCCTATCAATGCGGCTTTAGACCTGGTAAATCCACCCTAGAAAAGACCCGAGAAGGACAAATCAACACCTACCGTCTCTTTGTTGACTACAATACTTCTTTACGTTCAAACGTATTTCAAGCCATGTGTGAGTTTGGTATCCCTGCAAAATTAATAAGACTCTACAGGAAGACTCTTGCTAATACCCGTTCCTCAGTAAGGATAGGAAAGAATCTCTCCGAATCATTTAATACCTAACGAGGTTTCAGACAAGGAGACAGCCTATCGTGTGATCTCTTTAATATTCTGCTGGAGAAGATTATACAAGATGCAAATGTGAATAGATATGGCACACTAATCACAAGAGAGCACATGCTACTCGCCTATGCCGATGACATCATAGGTCGGTCACCGGAAGTAGTAACTGCAGCCTTTGAAAGAATCGAAAGAGAGTCAGTGAAAATGGGTCTGGCAGAAAATGGAGATAAGACGAAATGGATGGTTTCAGCTCCCAAAAAGCCTTGAACAACCGATCAGATAAAGAAAATGGAGAAAGTTGGAAACCACAACTTTGAGACAGTCAGTAACTTTGTCTACCTCGGCACTGCCGTAACAGAAACGAATGACACCAGTTTTGAGATAAAGCGAAGAATAATACTGGCAAACAAATGCTACTTTGGACTAAGTAAGCAGTTTGGAAACAAGGCTACCTCTCGACAGACGAAGACTACACATTACAGACTTTCCGTGCTCTTATATGGTTTTGAAGCATGGGTACTTGTGAAAGCAGATGAGGCAGTGCTTGGAGTATTTGAGAGAAAGATTCTTCGTAGAATATATGGACCAGTTTGCGTTAATCGAGAATATAGGCAACGTATGAACCAGGAGCTGTATGAGGTGTACGACGACGATAGCATTGTTAGACGACTGCTAGCCAACCTAGCTCATGTTGTCAGAATGGACGAAAAAGCTTCAGCAAAGAAGTTTTTTGAAGGCAAACACGGTGGTACACGCAAACCGGGAAGACCAAAAGCCCGACGGAAAGATCAAGTGATGGGAGACACCTCCAAACTTGGTGTCAGAGTTTTAGAATTAGCGCAGAAGATTGAGTCGCTTGGAACGCTATTCTCCCTGCGGATAGTGGAACAAATGTTCTATAATAGCCAATTCTAGTAAAGTAAGTAACCTCCACCTCTTCGTACTGACTAATTATATTCCGTAGAGCCATTTTATACCCACCACCGAAGGATGGGGGTATATTAATTTTGTCATTCCGTTTGCAACACATCGAAATATCCATTTCCAACCCTATAAAGTATATAAAGGGTGATTTTTTTGAGGTTAGGATTTTCATGCATTAGTATTTGACAGATCACGTGGGATTTCAGACATGGTGTCAAAGAGAAAGATGCTCAGTATGCTTTGACATTTCATCATGAATAGACTTACTAACGAGCAACGCTTGCAAATCATTGAATTTTATTACCAAAATCAGTGTTCGGTTCGAAATGTGTTCATTCACCGTAACGTTGCGTCCAACAGCATCTTTGAAAAAATACGGTCCAATGATTTCACCAGCGTACAAACCACACCAAACAGTGCATTTTTCGGGATGCATGGGCAGTTCTTGAACGGCTTCTGGTTGCTCTTCACTCCAAATGCGGCAATTTTGCTTATTTACGTAGCCATTCAACCAGAAATGAGCCTCATCGCTGAACAAAATTTGTCAAAATTTGAACACATTTCGAACCGAACACTGATTTTGGTAATAAAATTCAATGATTTGCAAGCGTTGCTCGTTAGTAAGTCTATTCATGATGAAATGTCAAAGCATACTGAGCATCTTTCTCTTTGACACCATGTCTGAAATCCCACGTAATCTGTCAAATACTAATGCATGAAAATCCTAACCTCAAAAAAATCACCCTTTATATTCTTGATCAGCGTAAAAATCTAAGACGATCTACGCATGTCCGTCCGTCTGTCTATTGAAATCACGCTACAGTCTTTAAAAATTGAGATATTGAGCTGAAATTTTGCATAGATTCTTTTTTTGTCCATAAGCAGGTTAAGTTCGAAGATGGGCAATATCGGATTATATCTTCATATAGCCCCCATATAGACCGATCCTCCGATTTAGGGTCTTAGGCCCACAAAAGTCACATTTATTATCCGATTTTAATGAAATTCGGGACAGTGAATTGTGTTAGGCCCTTCGACATCCTTCGTTAATTTGGCTCAGATCGGTCCAGATTTGGATATAGCTGCCATATAGACCGATCCTCCGATTTAGGGTCTTAGGCTTACAAAAGCCACATTTATTATCCGATTTTACTGAAATTTTGGGCAGTGAGTTGTCTTAGGCCCTTTAACATGTTTCTTTAATTTGGTCCAGATCGGTTCAGATTTGGATATAGCTGCCATATAGACCGATCCTCCGGTTTAGGGTCTTAGGCCCATAAAAGCCACATTTATTACCCGATTTTACTGAAATTTTTGGCAGTGGGTTAGGGCCCTCGACATCTTTCTTTAATTTGTCCCAGATCGGTTCAAATTTGGATATAGCTGCCATATAGACCGATTTCTCGATTTAAGGTTTTGGGCCCATAAAATGCTTATGTATTTTCCGATGTCGCCGAAATTTGGGACAGTGAGTTAAGTTAAGCCCCTTGATATACATTTGCAATAACGCACAGATCGGTCCAGATTTAGATATAGCTGCCATATAGACCGATATCTAGGTTTTAGGTTTTGGGGCCATAAAAGACGCATTTATTGTCCGATGTCGCTGAAATTTGAGACAGTGAGTTTAGTTAGGCTCTTCGACGTCCTTCTTTAATTTTGCCCAGATCGATCCTGATTTGAATATAGCTGCCATGTAGACCCATCTCTCGATTTAAAGTCTTTGCCCCATAAAAAGCTCATTGCTAATCCGATTTCACTGAAATTTTACATAGTAACTTATGTTAGACTTTTCGACATCCGTGTCGTATATGGTTCAGATCGGTTAATTTTTAGATATAACTACTGTACTTATTAGTATTTGGTCCAAATCGTAACATGTTTTGATATAACTGATATGGGTCATAAGGTATGAAATTTTCACCGAATTTTGATGAAAGGTGGTTTACATATATACCCGAGGTGGTGGGTATCCAAAGTTCGGCCTGGCCGAACTTAACGACTTTTTACTTGTTTAAATTTGCAAACAAAATGTAATCCGAGTTTTTTTTAATCTGGCGAATATTCTGTGGACTGAAGTAAAACGAACTTTATTTCATGGATTTTTTCCATATCAAAGGTGGATTTGTAAGCTGGTCCCAATGTTTTTCATATTTACAAATTCACTGATACCACTTCTGAGTGCTTCAATAACAAAACGAAACAGCTTGAAACTCTTAACTTATGTCATAGAAGTTGCCACTTTTCAGGAAAATATTTAATACCATACATCTACCGCCATCTTTATGCCAGATCTGCTACTTTGGTAACCGCCCTCATATACATATAACTTGGACACCTTCGTGGTGAGTATCTTAAGTTCAGCCCGGCCATATTTAAGGCATTTTAAATTCTTTTATTTATTTAATAATTTATTGCGCTTTCGTTTCTGTTTTCTTTGTAGGTCGTATATAAGCTTTGTAATAGAAATTTGAAAATAAGGCTATCATAAACAAATTTTGCAAAAAGACAATCCACAATCCCAGCTCGTTTAGGCCACACCAATTATTAATTAAGGGCAGACCAAATTGTACGGCCACAAGGCAAAATTGCAACAACTGCATTTGAGTTAGTAATTTTTTCCATGGTAGTAAATCGATATTGGGCTTTGAGGCTGACACCAGATAATACAGATACATGACAATATGGATGAAAGAATTCACCAAACCTGTGCAGGTACCTTGGGCAGCTATAAGACATAAGAAAAAGAAGTTATAGATATAAATAACAATCCTTTTAAAAATCCTTTACTTACCAAAACATTTCGATGAATAAATGTAGATGGCTACAACCATTATGGAATGATGATAGACATGCAGGAAACTAATTTGATTGAACTTTTTACGCAACAAAAAGAAGATCTAAGGCAAGAAAATGGTTAGCTTGCATTTATTACGTCTTACATATTAGTAGGCCATAAACTCACCGTATCAAACCAATCCAAATATTTTGACACAGCGTATAGTATAACAGGTCTTGCCAATTTCATTGTTTCTGGTCTCATATCCTCTGGATTATATGCTTCACAGGTCAAACTAAAATCGGATCTCAAAATGGTGTTGCAAAAGAATTCATAGAATATAAAAGAATTCAATAAAATTTGTACAACATTATAGATTTGCATTAGACCATCGATTTTGTAGGGCTTTCGGTTCGCCATGAAGCGTGGGCCAATCTTCAACACTGTGTAGATATACAAACATATTGTTGTTACCATTAGCCAAGGACTTCCCAAGACAGGGTGGGTTGTAAGTCGTCTATCTAAATAGAAGGAAAAATTATATTAAAACAAGTAAAAGCGTGCTAAGTTCGGCCGGGCCGAATCTTATATACTCTCCACCATGGATCGCATTTGTCGAGTTCTTTTCCCGGCATCTCTTCTTAGACAAAAAAGGATATAAGAAAAGAGCTGCTCTGCTATTAAAACGATATCATGATATGGTCCGGTTCGGACCACAATTAAATTACATGTTGGAGACCTGTGTAAAATTTCAGCCAATTCGTATAAGAATTGCGCCCATTGGGGCTCACGAAGTAAAATAGAGAGAACGATTTATGTGGGATCTGTATCGGGCTATAGACCGATTCAGACCATAATAAACACGTTTGTTGATGGTCATGAGAGAATCCGTCGTACAAAATTTCAGGCATATCGGATAATAATTGCGACCTCTAGGGGTCAAGAAGTCAAGATCCCAGATCGGTTTATATGGCAGCTATATCAGGTTATGAACCGATTTGAACCTTATTTGACACAGTTGTTGAAAGTAAAAATAAAATACGTCATGCTAAATTTCAGCCAAATCGGATATTAATTGCGCCCTCTAGAAGCTCAATTAGTCAAATCCCCAGATCTGTTTATATGACAGCTATATCAGGTTATTTACCGATTTCAACCATACTTGGCACAGTTGTTGGGTATCATAACAAAACACGTCGTGCGAAATTCCATTCCAATCGGACAAGAATTGCGCCCTCTAGAGGCTCAAGAAGTCAAGACCCAAGATCGGTTTATATGGCAGCTATATCAGGTTATGAACCGATTTGAACCATACTTAGCACAGTTGTTGGATTTAATAACAAAACACGTCGTGCAAAATTTCATTTCTATCGGATAAGAATTGCGCACTCTAGAGGCTCAAGAAGTCTAGACCCAAGATCGGTTTATATGACAGCTATATCAGGTTATAAACCGATTTGATCCATATTTAGCACAGTTGTTGGATATCATATTAAAACACGTCGAGCAAAATTTAATTAAAATCGGATACGAATTGCGCACTCTATGGGTTGAAGAAGTCAAAACCCAAGATCGGTTTATATGGCAGCTATATCAGGTTATGGACCGATTTGAACCATACTCGGCACAGTTGTTGGATATCATAACAAAACAAGTCGTGCCAAAATTCATTCAAATCGGATAAGAATTGCGCCCTCTAGAGGTTCAAGAAGTCAAGACCCAAGATCGGTTTATATGACAGCTATATCAGGTTATAAACCGATTTGATCCATATTTAGCACAGTTGTTGGATATCATAACAAAACATGTCGTGCAAAATTTCATTCTGATCGGATAAGAATTGCGCACGCTAGAGGCTCAAGAAGTCAAGACCCAAGATCGGTTTATATGGCAGCTATATCAGGTTATTGACCGATTTGAACCATACTTGGCACATTTGTTGGATATCATAACAAAACATGTCGTGCAAAATTTCATTCTGATCGGATAAGAATTGCGCACGCTAGAGGCTCAAGAAGTCAAGACCCAAGATCGGTTTATATGGCAGCTATATCAGGTTATTGACCGATTTGAACCATACTTGGCACATTTGTTGGATATCATAACAAAACATGTCGTGCAAAATTTCATTCTGATCGGATAAGAATTGCGCACGCTAGAGGCTCAAGAAGTCAAGACCCAAGATCGGTTTATATGGCAGCTATATCAGGTTATGGACCGATTTGAACTATACTTGGCACAGTTATTGGATATCTAAGCAAAACACGTCGTGCAAAATTCCATTCGAATCGGATAAGAATTGCGCACTCTAGAGGCTCAAGAAGTCGAGACCCAAGATCGGTTTATATGGCAGCTATATCAAAACATGGACCGATATGGCCCATTTACAATACCAACCGACCTACACTAATAAGAAGTATTTGTGCAAAATTTCAAGCGGCTAGCTTTACTCCTTCGAAAGTTAGCGTGCTTTCGACAGACGGACGGACGGACATAGCTAGATCGACATAAAATGTCGCGAGGATTAAGAATATATATACTTAATGGGGTCTCAGACGAATATTTCGAGTAGTTACAAACAGAATGACGAAATTAGTATACCTCCATCTTATGGTGGAGGGTATAACAAGTAAAAGCGTGCTAAGTTCGGACGGACCGAATCTTATACACCCTCTACCATGGATAGCATTTGTAAAGTTGTTTGAATGACTTTTTCATATATATTTAAGCTAAATCAAATTATCGGCCGATATATAAACGACATGTGCAAAATTTTAACCAAATTGGATACGAATTGCACCATCTAGAGGCTCAAGTAGTCTAACCGGGAGATCGGTAGAGTACTACGTTCGGACTGGCCGAATCTCATATACCCTCCACCGTGGACCTCTTTCTAGGCAAACAAAGAATAATGGATAAGAATTGTTATATTATAGTCCGATTCGGACTATATGTGAATTGAATGTTGAAGACCATAGCAGAAGTCATTGGGTAATATTTCAGTCCATTCGGATAAGAATTACGCCTTGTAGAGGTTCAAGAAGCATAATCGGGAAATCAGTTTATATGGAAGCTGTATCGGTCTATAAATCGATTAAGACCATACAGAAGCCGTTGTAAAAAATTTCAGCAAAATCGGATAAGAATTGCGCCCTCTAGAAGCTTACGAAGCCAAGATCTCAGATCGGTTTATATGGCAGCTTTATCTGGTTATATACCGATATCGCACTTGTTGGAAGTCACAATAAAATACTTCATTTCAGCCAGATGGGATAGAATGACGCCCTTTAGTGGCTCAAGAATTCAGCATCAAAGATCGGTTTATATGGCAGCTATATCAGGTTATGGCCCGAGTTAAACCATATATTGCACAGTTATTGAAAGTCATAACAAACAACTTCATGCTAAATGTCAGCTAAAACGGATGAGTATTTCACCCTCTATTGGCTCAAGAAGTCAAGATTCAAGATCGGTATATATGGCAGCTATATCAGGTTATGGCCCGATTTAAACCATATATTGCACAGTTATTGAAAGTCATAACAAAACATTTCATGCAACATTTCAGCCAAATCGAATGAGAACTGCGCCCTCTAGTGGCTCAAGAAGTCAAGACCCAAGATCGGTTTATAACGCTGCAATATCAAAACATGGATCAATTTCGCCCAACTGACCAACACGAATAGGAAGTGCAAAAGTGCAAGAAGTGCAAAATTTGTCCATCCAGCTTTACTCGTTCGAAAGTTAGCGTGCTTACAAAATAGGGACAGACAGACGGACGGACATGGCTAGATCGACTTAATATTACATGACGATCAAGAATATATATATTTTATCTGCTCTCAGACGCATATTTCGAGGTGATACAAACGGAGTGACGGATTTAGCATACCCCCAGCCTATGGTGGAGGGGAATTTCAGCCAATTATTTAAACTTTCAGCCAATTTCAGCCAAATCGGATAACAAATGCGCTCTCAAGAGGCTCAAGAAACCAAGATCCCAGATCGGTTAATATGACAGCTATATCAAGTTATGGTCTGATTTAAACCATATTTGGCACCATTGGTGGAAGTCATAACAAAGCACGTCGTATAAAATTTCAGCCAAATCAAATGAAAATTGCGTCCTCCAGCGTCTCAAGAAGTCGAGATCCAAGATCGGTTTATGGCAATTATACCAGGTTATGAACCGATTGATTCATACATAGCACAATTGTTAGAAGTGATACCAAAACACAACGTGCAAATTACAGCCAAATCGGAAAAGAATTGCGCCCTCTTGTGGCTCAAAAGGTCAAGACCCCAGATCGGTTTATATGGCAGCTATTTTGGAATATGAACCGATTTCGACAATACTTAGCACAGTTGTTGGAAGTGATACCAAAACACCACGTGCCGAATTTCAATCAAATCGAATAGGAATTGCGCCCTCTAAAGGCCGGTTTATATGGCAGCTATATCAAAACATGGACCGATATCAAGCAGCTAGCTTTACTCCTCCAAAAGTTAGCGTGCTTTCGACAGACAGACGGACGGGCGGAGAAACCGACAGAAGGACGGACATGGCTAGATCGACTTAAAATGACATGACGATCAAGAATATATATATATATACTTTATGGGGTCTTAGATGCATATTTCGAGGTGTTACAAAAAGAATGTCGAAATTGGTATACCCCCATCCTATGGTCGAGGGTATAAAAATGGAAAATTGTTGCAACACAAAAAACCAATAAAAAAACAAGTAAAAGCGTGCTAAGTTCGGCCGGGCCGAATCTTATATACCCTCCACCATGGATCGCATTTGTCGAGTTCTTTTCCCGGCATCTCTTCTTAGGCAAAACAGGATATAAGAAAAGATTTGCTCTGCTATTAGAGCGATATCAGGATATAGTCCGGTTTGGACCACAATTAAACTACATGTGGGAGACCTGTGTAAAATGTCAGCCAATTCGAATAAGAATTGCGCCCTTTGGGGGCTCAAGAACTAAAATAGAGAGATCGATTTATATGGGAGCTGTATCGGGCTATAGACCGATTTAGACCATAATAAACACGTTTGTTGATGGTCATGAGGGAATCCGTCATACAAAATTTCAGGCAAATCGGATAATAATTGCGACCTCTAGAGGCTCAAGAAGTCAAGATCCCAGATCGGTTTATATGACAGCTATATCAGGTTATGAACCGATTTGAACCATACTTGGCACAGTAATTGGATATCATAACAAAACGTGTCGTGCCAATATTCATTCAAATCGGATAAGAATTGCGCACTCTAGAGGCTCAAGAATTCAAGACCCATGATCGGTTTATATGAAAGCTATTTCAGGTTATGGACCGATTTAAACCAAACTTGGCTCAGTTGTTGGATATCATGACAAAACACGTCGTGCGAAATTTCATTCCAATCGGATAAGAATTGAGCCCTCTAGAGGCTCAAGAAGTCAAGACCCAAGATCGGTTTATATGGCAGCTATATCAGATTATGAACCGATTTGAACCATACTTGACACAGTTGTTGGATGTCGTAACAAAACACGTCGTGCAAAATTTCATTCCAATCGGACAAGAATTGCGCACTCTAGAGGCTCAAGAATCAAAGCCAAGATCGGTTTATATGGCAGCTATTTCAAAACATGGACCGATATGGTCCATTTACAATACCAACTGACCTACACTAATAAAAATTATTTGTGCAAAATTTCAAGCGGCTAGTTTCACTCCTTCGGAAGTTAGCGTGCTTTCGACAGACAGACGGACGGACGGACGGACGGACAGACGGACGGACATGGCTAGATCGACATAAAATGTCGCGACGATCAAAAATATATATACTTTGTGGGGTCTCAGACGAATATTTCGAGTAGTTACAAACAGAATGACGAAATTAGTATACCCCCCATCCTATGGTTGAGGGTATAAAAATTAGTATACCCCCCATCCTATGGTTGAGGGTATAAAAATTTAACATTTTTATACCCACCACCATAGAATAGGTGGTATATTCATTTAGTCATTCCGTTTGCAGCACATCCATTTCCGACCCTACAGAGGTCGGATCGTCATAAATTTCTAAGAAGATTTTACTACGTTCGTGTGCCTGTCCGTCCGTCTGTTGTTATCGCTCTACATCCTTCCCAAATTATGTTATTGAGCTAAAATTTGGCTCAGATACGTCTTTTTGCCACATTTGGATATAGCTGCTGTATAGACCGAACTGCCGAAAAAGGGTCCAAAGCTCATAAAAGCTTCATTTACTTCCCGATTTCGCTGAAATTTAAAACAGTGAGTTGTTTTAAGCCTCCCGATATCGGACTCACATATGGTTCATATAAGACTGCATTTAGATATTGCAATGAATTGTAGTTACGTTATTTCTCCCAAAGGGGAGTGAGTCAAGTTAAAGACTATGAGAATGAACATCACCAGAAATTGAAGGATTTAATTGATGGCTGAAATGAAATTGCCAGACAACCGATAGGATCAGAACACAGACAACATGCCATCGGCATATGTTTCTAGAGCTTAATAATTTGCAGATTCGAAGTTTGGTTACCATAAGCTAAAGCCTTCAGCCGTTGAGGCACATTTCGCTCACAGTGAGTGGGCTGTGTTAGACCAGTCGATATTCGTGCTGAGAATGGTAAGTTGGGACCAAATTTGGATAAATTTGGAATGGATCATTATGAACTATACCGGTATGTTTGGACTAAATATTAATGGATATATATCCGTGAGGGTAGGTATGCAAAATACGATCCGGGCGAACTAAATGACTTAATTTCGCAACTTGAGCTCTTTGATGGTCTATTTATCATCCGATGTTTACAAAGTTTTCACAGTTTAGGTTGGGTGTTAGTTGTATTCTGCAATTTGATTCACTTAGATATTTCAATCCATTTACATTTAAGCCCAATTGTTATATATTTTAGTAGTAAATGATTTTTTGGGATTTTTGTTTTAATTTTAGTTAGATCTTGCATATAGGTTTCTGATTTCTAGTCTTTGTTTCGTTTTGCAACAGTACCTATTCGAAAGTTCTGAATAACTTCCAGCGCCAAATTAAAAGTAACTTTTATCAACAGCATTCTTTTAAAGCTTCCACTTTTAATCACGATCAACTTGAGACTAATGTTTTGTGCTTAGTAAACATTGATTTAGAAAATTTTTTTGGCAAAAGTTAATTAGAATTTTAAATAGTTTTTGAGCTAATCTAGCAAATTTGGTGTATCGCCAAAAAAAAAAGCAATGAGTAATTTTGTATTTGGGGTGCGAATTATACATTCCTTGGGTTTTTGTTTTGACAAAATCGAAAAATTAAAATGTCAAATTTTTATGATAGAGGCGGAAAGAGGTGTGCATAAGGCTTTTTAAAATGCCTGCAAAAAAGTCTGGAGGCATTCCAAAGACTTATGCGCTCGCTTCAAAATGTACATGGCGTGTTATTGGCGAACAGGGCATCACGTTTCACGTCTACAATGAGCGCTTATATAAGCCCTGATGAAAGAGTGCTCTAATAATGCCTTCTAAAATACCACTGAGCATAGGCTTCTTTTTCTTCATTTTTAGAATGTCTTAAATTGCAAAAAACAAGTAAAAAGAGCTAAGTTCGGCAGTGCCAAACTTTGGATACCCTACCATCATGAATAAAATACCCATAGGATGGGGGGTATACTTATTTCGTCATTCTGTTTGTAACTACTCGAAATATTCGTTTGAGACCCCATAAAGTATATATATTCTTGATCGTCGTGAAATTTTATGTCGATGTAGCCATGTCCGTACGTCCGTCCGTCCGTCCGTCTGTCTGTCGAAAGCACGCTAACTTCCGAAGGAGTAGAGCTAGCCGCTTGAAATTTCGCACAAATACTTCTTATTAGTGTAGGTCGGTTGGTATTGTAAATGGGCCATATCGGTCCATGTTTTGATATAGCTGTCATATAAACCGATCTTGGGTCTTGACTTCTTGAGCCTCTAGAGTGCACAATTCTTATCCGATTTGAATGAAATTTTGCACGATGTGGTTTGGTATGATATCAAACAATTGTGCTAAATATGGTCTTAATCGGTCCATAACCTGATATAGCTGCCATATAAACCGATCTTGGGTCTTGACGTCTTGAACATCTAGAAGGCGCAAATCTTATCCGATTGGAATGAAATTTTGCACGACGTAGTTTGTTATGATATCCAACAATTGTGCCAAGTATGGTTCAAATCGGTTCATAATCTGGTATAGCTGTCATATAAACCGATCTTGGGTCTTGACTTCTTGAGCCTCTAGAGTGCACAATTCTTATCCGATTTGAATGAAATTTTGCACGACGTGGTTTGGTATGATATCAAACAATTGTGCTAAATATGGTCTTAATCGGTCCATAACCTGATATAGCTGCCATATAAACCGATCTTGGGTCTTGACTTCTTGAACATCTAGAAGGCGCAAATCTTATCCGATTGGAATGAAATTTTGCACGACGTAGTTTGTTACGATATCCAACAACTGTGCTAAATATGATTCAAATCGGTTCGCAATCTGGTATAGCTGTCATATAAACCGATCTTGGATCTTGACTTCTTGAGCCAAGTGATCGCGCAATTCTCGTCAGATTTGGCTAAAATTTTGCATGAGGTGTTTTGTTATGACTTCCATTAACTGTGCTAAGTATGGCGTAAATCGCTATAGAACCTGATATAGCTGCCATATAAACCGATCTTGGATCTTGACTTCTCGAACCTCTAGAGGGCGCAATTCTCATCCGATTTGGCTGAAATTTTGTATAACGCCTTCTCTCATGACCTTCAACATACGTGTCTAGTATGGTCTGAATCGATCAATATCTTGATACAGCTCCCATATAAATCTCCCGATTTTGCTTCTTGAGCCCTTACAAGGCGCAATTCTTATCCGAATGAACTGAAATATTACACAATGACTTCTACAATGTCAATCAGCATTCAATTATGGTCCGAATCGGACTATAACTTGATATAGCTCCAATAGGATAACAGTTCTTATTCAATATTCTATGTTTGTCTAAAAAGAGATACCGCGCATAGAACTCGACAAATGCGATCAATGGTGGAGGGTATATAAGATTCGGCCCGGCCGAACTTAGCACGCTCTTACTTGTTATAACAACTCCACTACCATATCCATAGCAATATGCAAATGGGGGCTTGTCTGGATCATATTTTATTCAGGTCTCGAGAAGTGACAGTTTCAAAGAAATCGTGGAGCAAATTCGCTTTTTCTGAGATTAAGACCCTAAATTGGAAGATCGGTATATATGGCATCTATATCCAAATATAGTTTGATTGGCTTAATATAATTCACTGTGTCAAATTCCAGAGAAATCGATTAATAAATTTAGCTTTTATGGGCTTAAGACTCTAAATCGGCAGATCAGGCTATATGCCAGCTATATCCAACTATAGTCCGATCTGGACCATATTTGGGTGTGACGATGGAAGGCTTAAAGAAGCTCACTATTTCAAATTTCAGCGACATCGGATAATAATTGCAATTTTTATGGGCTTATGGCCCTAAATTGGCAGGTCGGTCTATATGCCAGCTATATCTAAATATAGACCGATCATATTTGTGTCGGAGGTCCGAAGGCTTAAAACAACTCATTGTTTCAAATTTCAGCGAAATCGGATAATAATTGCGGATTTTATGGGCTTAAGACCCAAAATCGCTCTATCGGTCTATATGGCAGCTATAGTCCGATTTGGACCATTTAAGAATTGCGTATAGAAGAAATCCTAGTCTGTTTAAAATTTTCAATTCAATATCTCAATCTTTAAAGATTGTGACGTGATAACAACTGACGGACAGTCGAACAGACACAAGGACATCGTTAAATCGTCTTAGAATTTTGCGACGATCAGAAATATATATATATTGTTATTGCGGATTTTTCATATCGTCGACATTGACAATTTTTTTCACAGCTTGTGACTCTGTGATTGCATTCTTTCTTCTGTCAGTTATCAGCTGTTACTTTTAGTTTGCTTTAGAAAAAGTGTAAAAAAAGTATATTTGATTAAGTTCATTCTAAGTTTTATTAAAAATGCATTTACTTTCTTTTAAAAAATCCGCAATTACTTTTTGGGCAACCCAATAGTTTGTAGAATCGGAAACTGAAATATCGATGTGTTGCAAACGGAATTACTAAATGAATATACCCTCTATCCTATGGTAACGGGTATAAAAATTAAAAAAAAAATTGCTCTGTTGTTTGTTTATTTTGCATATAAATGTTGATTTTTTCTCTAAACTCTTATTTTTTTACCATTTTCCGCATTGGTGCTACATTTCCCTTTTGTCGCCAATGGCGTTTGCACATATTTTATCCAATTTGCTAATCAGATGTGCTACCAACTCAGCCAACCAACTGCGCGGCTAAAGGTAAACAAATACAATTGTCTATTTTTATCATTAAAAATTTCAGCCAAATCGGATAAGAATATGCTAATAAAAAGTATTCGTGCAAAATTTCAAGCGCCCAGCTTGACCGATATGGCCCATTTACAATCCCAGCTGGCCTATACAAATATGAATTATTTGTGCAAAACTTCAAACGGCTAGCTTTACTCCATAGATAGTTAACGTGCTTCCGACAGATAGACGGCGGACATAGCTAGATCCAATTAAAATGTCGATCTTAGACGAATATTTCGAGGAGTTACAAACAGATTGACAAAATTATTATAACCCCATTCGATGGTGGAGGGTATACAAAATTTTAAGAGTTTTACTTTTTTTATACCCACTACCATAGGATACCCCCTACTAATTTAGTTATCCCATATAAACCGATCTCCCGATTTAACTTCTTGAGTCTTTACAAGCCTCAATTTTTCCGATTTGCACGCGGTGTTCTGTTACGACTTCCAAAAACTGTGCTAAATTTGGTCAAAATAAGTCTTTAACCCGATATAGCTCCTGTGTAAACCTGTCTCTCCATCATTCTTGTTCGGTTCCTAGAAGCTTTACTTTTTGATAATGATTGACATAAATTTGGTATGTAGACTAAAATTGTGACCTTCAACTAAATTGGATATGTATAATCCAAGGTGCTGGATTCCCAAGATTCGGCCCGGCCGAACTTATAACGCTTTTACTTGTTTTAAGTTTAACAAGTAAAAAAGCGTTAAGTTCGGCCGGGCAGAACTTTGGATACCCACCATCTTGGGTATATATGTAAACTACCTTTCCTCCAAATCCGATGGAAAATTCATACCTTATGCCCCATAGCAGCTATATCGAAATATGTTCCAATTTGGACAAAATACCTTTGTAAAAGTAATTGCGGATTCTTTTAAAGAAAGTAAATGCACTTTTAATAAAACTTAGAATGAACATTAATCAAATATACTTTTTTTACACTTTTTTTCTAAAACAAGCTAAAAGTAACAGCTGATAACTGACAGAAGAAAGAATGCAGTTACAGAGTCACAAGCTGTGAAAAAATTTGTCAACGCCGACTATATGAAAAATCCGCAATTACTTTTTGGGCAACCCAATAAAGGTAAAAATCATTGTTCAATTGTGTATAACAAAATATTGGTCTTTTAGGTAGCTTTAGTTAAAAATAAACCGATCTGGACCATAAACGACACGCATGTTGAAAAGCCTAACATAAGACACTGTGTCAAATTTCAAGGAAATTGGATTATAAATGCGCCTTTTATGGGGCCAAGACTTTAAATCGAGATATCGGTCTATAGGGCAGCTATATGCAAATCTGGACTGATTTAGACCACGTTTCAGAAAAATGTTGAAAAGCCTAACACAACTTACTGTCCCAATCTTCGGCGACATGGGACAATAAATGCGCCTTTTATTGGCCCAAAACTTTAAATCGAGAGAACGGTCTTTAAGGCAGCTATATCAAAATCTGGACCGATCTGGGCCAAATTGATGAGGGGCTGACGAAGGGCCTAACACATCTCACTGTCTCAAATTTCGGCGAAATCGTATAATAAATGCGCCTTTTATGGGCCCAAGACCTTAAATCAAGAGATCGGTCTATATGTCAGCCATATCCAAATCTGTACCTATCTCGGCTAAATTAAAGAATGATGTCGAAGAGCCTAAAAGATCTCGCTGTTCAAAATTTCGACGAAATCGGATAATAAATGCGCATTTTATGGACCCAAAACCTTAAATCGAGAGTCGGATTGAAGAAGGATGTCAAAGGGCCTAACACAAATCACTATCCTAAATTTCAGCAAAATCGGATATTAAATGTGGCTTTTATGGGGCTAAGACCCTAAATCGGCGGATCGGTCTTTATGGCAGCTATATCTAAATCTTTACCGATCTGAATCAAATTGAAGAAGGATGTCAAAGGGCCTAACACAGCAAAATCGGGCCTAACACAGCAAAATCGGGTAATAAATGTGGCTTTTATGTGTCTAAGACCCTAAATCGGCGGATCGGTCTATATAGGGGCTATATCAGGATATAATCCTATATGGCCCATCTTCGAACTTAACCTGCTTAGGGAAAAAAAACAAATATGTGCAAAATTTCAGCTCCATATCTCTATTTTTAAAGACTGTAGCGTGACTTCAACAGGCAGACGGACAGACGGACGGACATGGCTAGATCGTCTAAGATTTTTACGCTGATCAAGAATATACATATATACTTTATAGGGTCGGAAATGGATATTTCGATGTGTTGCAAACGGAATGACAAAAATATACCCTCATCCTTCGGTGGTGGGTATAATAAATGGTGACACTTATTACTGGGCAGTAATCAATACTTATTGAGTTATTTCATCATAACGAAGATGATGGCGGTAGGCTGCAAGACTACCAAACATAAGATCATGAATTTAAACCTCTGCATCATCAAATTGATTAAAATTTGTTTTTGAGGATAATAGTACAGTGAGTGGCAGAGAAAAACCTGAAAGCAGCAGTAAAATGAACGAAACAAACAGCTAGAGCCGAATAAAGAATATATGAAACTTCCACACCCTATGCGTGCAGCAAAGCAAATGTCGTGGCTGGTTAAATGGTTTTTTGTTTTGTTCGTGGATATATTGTTGTTGTTATATGTTAACTTGCAAAGAGTGCCTTTCAATAACATATTTGTATTTTCGGTCGCTGAGATTCGAAATAAATTGTTGCAAGAAAATCAACAAATTTCTTTGTCGTTTTTTCGACAAAAGTTGTTGTTTTTCAAAATTATTTTTATGTGTGTATAACATAACAGAGAAATGTGAGCAAATCTGATTTTATGCGTAAAATTGTTAATGTTGTGAGAAAGGAATCATAAATTTTTGAAAACAGTGTAATTTGGGGTTGCTTTCATTCAACTGGTAAAAAAAACAGGGGATTTCTTAATGTTTCCTTCAGAAGGTAAAGAGCACTCACTAAACCAAAACATGTGCTCGTTTGAAAAGTGATTTTCATATTTTAGTTTCATTTGTATCACGCGACATATACAACTCTACATGTGTCAAATTTGACATGTCATAATACACCTACATACCGTGTAATAGAGCCTTAAGAAAAATTATAATATTTTGGCGTTCTAATAGTCTTGAGATATGTGGCCTATTAATTTTCCCTGATATGGAGCAACAAAAACTAATAAAAATTTCATTTTTGATTTAATTAAGAATAACTTATCTAATTTTATTCGCCCTCTCTTTGACAATATACGTTTTATAATAGAAGAAACAAAACATCAAAGTGATAAACATATTTTGCAACAACAATAATGATAACCAAAAAACGGACATGCCACAGGTATTGTTCAGGAGTGTAGCTGCAAACTTCAGGCAGTAATAACAAAATTGTATAATTTGTATTTCTGTGAGTCGAGGTTTCCATGCATCCAAATTTATTTTAATATCCATGGCTGAGAGCAGATAATAGGTATACATAAGAATGTGCACGAATGAGTTCACAGCTCCAATTGCGGTAAATGTTGAACCTGTAATGGAAAAGTAATTGTTATTTATATTTATATTGAAACATGTAAGGACAGGCTAATGTCGGGTAAAAACGATATTTTGGGTATGCGGGCTAAGTCATTCAAAATTATAGTTTCACTTTCACAATTTAAAATGCAAAGTTTTGACCAAAATCCGTACGTATTGTAGGAGTCATAGCGAAAATCTTTGAGCAAATTTTTGACAAGATTACGTTTGCAGGAGCCCTGAAACGTTACAATCGTAACATATGGGAGCTAAATCTGAATAGATGTTTTGAAATTTACCAGTCATCTGAGAGTTTCTTAGAGAAACATTAGACATTAATGTTTCTCTAATGACCTTTCACATTACGTGAGGATCGGTTAAAAAAACAGCAAAATATAACAGTGTTAGTTAAATCGTATAAACGAAT
>NC_081555.1:144034973-144047473 GCF_963082655.1 Stomoxys calcitrans
TTGAAGCGAGCTTTAACATAGCCTCACAAAAAATAGTCTAAATGCGTACACTATCCAATTGACCGGCCCCGAAAGTGAAATAAAATGTTCACCGAACTCGCCTCTCAATAAGTCGATTGTTACGCGTGCTGTGTGGCATATGGCACCGTCTTGTTGAAACCACATGTCATGCAAGACAATTTCCTGTATTTTCAGCAAATATAGTTGGATATCATCTCAAGGTACAGCTCACCATTCACAGTTAGGCTATGCTTCCCATTATATTTGAAGAAGTACGATTCAATGATGCCACCAGCCCATAAACCGCACCAAACTGTAAGTTTTTCTGGATGCATTGGTAGCACTTGCAAGGCCTCTGGCTGATCTTCACTCAAAAATCGAAAATTCAGTTTATTTACGTACCCATTGAGCCAAAAATGGCTTTGTCCATAAAATGGAAGAAGCCCAAGATGAACGCGATGATGATGAGAGATCGGTTAATATGGGAGCTATATGAGGTTAAAGACTGATTTGGACGGTACTTGGCACAGTTGTTGAAAGTCATAACGGAACACTAAGTGCAAAATTTTAGCCAAATCGGATGAAAATTGTGAATTCCAGCGGCTCAAGAATTAAAATTGAGAAATCGGTTTATATGGGAGCTAAATTAGGTTACAGACCGATTCGGACCGTACATGGCACAGTTGTTGGAAGTCATAACGAAACACTTTCTGCAAAATTTTAGCCAAATCGGATGAAAATTGTGAATTCCAGGGGCTCAAGAATTCAAACTGAGGGATCGGTTTATATGGGAGCATGGGAACAGGTTATAGAATGATTTGGACCATACTCTGCACAAATTTTGGATGTCATAACGAAACACTCTCTGAAAAATTTTAGCCAAATCGGATGAAAATTGTGAATTCTAGGGGCTCAAGAATTCAAACTGAGGGATCGGTTTATATAGGAGCTATAACAGGTTATGAACCGATTCGGACCGTATAAGTTATATATAAGTATATCGAAGTTATAACAAAATACTATGTGAAAAAAAATTGGGTGAAAATTGGGGCTTCCAGTGGCTCAAGAAGTCAAATCAGGAGATCGGTTTATATGGGAGCTAAATCAGGTTGTAGACCGATTTGGACCGTACTTGGCACAGTTCTTAGAAGTCATATGGGAACACTATGCCCAAAATGTTAATCAAATCGGATCAAAACTGTGGCATTTAGGAGGTTGTAGACCGATTTGAACCGTACTTGGCACAGTTCTTAGAAGTCATATGTTAACACTATGCCCAAAATGTTAATCAAATCGGATCAAAACTGTGGCATTTAAGAGCTCAAGAAGTCAAAACGGGAGATCGGTTTACATGGGACCTATAACCAAATCTGAACCGATATAGCCCATTTGCAATCTTCAATGACCTACGACAATAGTAAGTATCTGCGCAAAATATCAAGCGGCTAGCCTTACGCGTTCGACCGCTATGGTGATTTCGGCAGACTGACGAACGGACGGACATGGCTAGATCGATTCAGAATGTCGAGACTATAAAGAATATATATGCTCTATAGGGTCTTAGATCAATATTTCGTGGTGTTACGAACGACATGACTAGATTAGTATACCCCTTGCCTATGGTGGTGGATATATAAAATTATCAAGCCTGTAGGCTTATAAATGTCTGTTTGGCAAGCAATTCAAAATTTGACATGCTCAATGTGATCAAATTTCCAACTCCATGAACCAGGCCCTGGTTCAAATATGGTCCCCAAATTTTGCATTCTTAATGGAAATGGAAGTTTCATGTCCATATCTCTATCCGTTTAAAAGTTCCAGAATTTTTTCCACGTTTTTTCGATTTGGCAACATTGTGCAGCTTTTATTACCCAATTTTGCTAATTTTTGACCTTTAGGCTTTTCGAAATCCGTGTTCAATATGTTATTACTTACCAAAGAATTTATTGTGATATAAAAAACTGGCCCATACCATTGTGACATGATGGTATACATGTAGAAATGATACCTGACGATTTTTCTTACGCAATACAAATATCACCTACAAAAATATAAGGATATAATAATTAGAACAAAATGAAAATTCTTCAACTTTTCTTACAGTGTCTGACAGATCCAAGACTTTGCTCATGTAGCACATGTATGTTATGTGTAATAGTCTCATGGTGGGTGTGGAAACGTCTGTCTTAGGTATGCTCATGCATAACCAATTGTAGAGAGGATGTTGAATGTAGTGCCGCATGAACTATAGAAATACATTAAAAGGAAGGAAAAAATTAGAGTAATAGAAGTAAAAGAGTGCTAAATTCGGCGGGGCCGAATCTTGTAAATTCACCTCCATGGATTATGCAGAAATTTTTACGGACCAAATTTCTACAAAATCAGGCAAAAAATTTAAATTATCAATCGATTTCGACCATATTTGGCACGATTTTTGGAAGTCGTAACGAAAAACTACATTAAAAATTTCAAGCCCATCGGATAATAATTACAGACTATAGGGGCTCAAGAGGCCTATTTGGCAGATACACTTATATAGAAACAAAGGCCACCGTAGCGCAGAGGTTAGCAAGTCCGCCTATGATGCTGAACGACTGGGTTCGAATCCTGGCGAGACCATCAGAAAAAACAAAAAATTTCAGCGGTGGTTTTCCCCTCCTAATGCTGGCAAAATTTGTGGGGTACTATGCCATGTAAAACTTCGCTACAAAGAGGTGTCGCACTGCTGCACGCCGTTCGGACTCGGACCTTATCATTGAGCTTAAACTTGAATCGAACTGCACTCATTGATATGTGAGAAGTTTGCCCCTGTTCCTTAGAGGAATGTTCATGGGCAAAAAAGAAAAAAAAACCTTATATAGAAACAAATATCCGGTTTTAGACCAATTTTAACTATACTCAAAACGATTATTGGGAGTTGTACGAGGTTACCTTTTACATTTCGGGATTAGAGAACAAAAACAAATATTAATCATCGAAAATCGCTTTATTGTTTTTCAAAACATTCCCCATTAAGATCTATACACTTTTGCTTTTGAACCAATTGACGCAGCTATTTTGCCACTCTGATTGAGGTAGCTCCAAAACATGCATTCTGAACGCATTAAACCGCTTCTTCAGGTGTCGAAAATCATTGACCTCTCATTCAATTTTTAACGTACGGGAATAAAAAGAAGTCATTCGGTGTAAAGTTAGGACTATACGGCGGATGAATCATCAAATCGATAATTAGGATGCTAAAAAATGCAGTTGTTTGAGCCGATGTGTGAGAGCTCGCATTGTCGTGCTGAAGAGTGATCCTCCATCGGCGGTTGGTTTTCCTGATTCCTTGGAAGACAACTGACAAAACAAGTAAAAAGGCATTAAGTTCGGCCTGGTCGAACTTTGGATGCCCACCACCACGGGTATATATGAAAACCTCCTCTTGGCACAATCCGGTGAAAATTGGATAGCTTGAAAATCGGATACTAAGTGGGACAATAAATATAAGTCACTGTTGAATTTTGTATTTCAAATTTCAACAAAATCGGGTAATATATAAAGCTATTATGAGCATCATACCCTTAATCGGCACATCGGTCTATATGACAGCTAAATCTAAATACAGTCCGATCTTTATCATATATGGGTCGGATAGAGGGTGGCCTAAAACTAGTTACAGTTTCAAATTTCAGCGAAATCGGTTAAAATATAAGGCTTTTATGGGCTTCAGTCCCCTTATCGGCAGACCGGTCTATATGACAGCTATATCTAAATATAGCCCAATCTGAACCATAGTTAGGTCGGATGTTGGGAAGCTTAAAACTGCACAATATTCCAAATTTCAGCAATATCTGAAAAAATTCTATCTTTTATGGGCCTCAGACCCTTTATCGGGAGATGAGTCTATATGGCAGCTATATCTAAATATAGTCCGATCTGAACCACCTTTAGGTTGGATATCGGGAGGCTTAAAATAACCCACTGTTTTAAATTTCAGCGAAATCGGGTAATAAATAAAGCTTTTATGGGCTTCAGACCCTTTATCGGGAGATCGTTCTATATGGTAGATATATCTAAATACAGTCCGATCTGAACCATATTTTGGTCAGTTATCGGGAAGCCTTAAACTACTCACTGTTTCAAATATCAGCAGAATCGGATGAAAAATTAAGTTTTTTTGGGCATTAGACCCTTTATCGAAAAATCGGTCAATATAGCAGCTATATCTAAATATAGTCCGATTTGGCCCGTTTAAGATCTTAACCAGCACAGACACGTCAAAAAGACGTATCTGTGTCAGCTCAATCACTCAATGTTTGAAGGCTCTAGAGTGATTACAACAGACGGACGGACAGACACACGAACATCGTTAAATCGTTTTAGAATTTTACGACGATCCGAAATATGTATACTTTGTAGGGTCGGAAATTGCTATTTCGATGTGTTGCAAATGAGTCATTCCATGAGTCATGAATATACCCCGTATCCTACGGTGGTGGGTAAAAAAATGGTGGTGTACCACTCAGAATTGACTGTTCCGCCTTTTTCTAGTGGTACGATTGCGACATGTCCGGTTATTCCGAAAAAACAGGCGATCATTTGCTTTGAATTGCTTCGCGCCCGAGCAACTTTTGTTAGATTTGGCTCGTCTTGTAACACCCACACAGCCGACTCCTATTTACTATCGGGCTCATACGGGAAATCCACTATTCATCACCGGTCACGATGTCATGGAAGTGTTTCCAAGCACTGCGATCGTATTTTTGGAGCATTTCTTTTGACCAATCGACACTAGCCTTTTTTCGAGCGATTGACAAATTGCGGATCCGATGCTTATAATTTTTTTTGACAGTCAAATGTTCATGCAATATTGAATGCATGACGATCTTGCAAAATCAGATGGCGCACTGCATCAATGGTTTTTGGAACAACAACTGATTTTGAATGACCTTCACGAAATTCGTCTTAGAATGAACTACGACCTCTGTTGATTTCACCATAGCATCGATAAAGACTGGTCCTTGAGGGAGCTTCATCGCCAAAAATAGAATTAAATTCATCGACGCACTGTTGTTGAGTTAATCCATGTCGAAAGTTCCAAAAACTAATCGCACGAAAATATTCACGATTTAATTTAATTTTTTTGGGTGAGATTAATCTTTTAAGTAACTGTAAACAACACAAATAGCGCTCGTATGTCAAAATGTTATAATAACGTATAACCTCAAAAATATTAAGCTTTGCGATAGAGCTGTCTGTTGGCAGATTGCAACACAAGGTATGCAATAAAGAGTGAAAAGGCGTTAAGTTCGAATGGGCCGAACTTTGGATACCTACCACCTCGGGTATATATGTAAACTACCTTTCGTCATAATCCGGTAAAAAATTCATAATTTATGCCCTTATAGCAGCTATATCGAAATATGGTCCGATTTCGACCGAATTCGGCACGGACGTTGAGTGGTCTGATAAGTACAATTCACTATTCTTTTTATTGTCGAAAAGCCTAATATAAGGCACTGTGTCATTTTTAGCGAAGTCAGATTATAAATGCGCCTTTTAGGGACTTTAACTTCAATTCATATGGCAGCTATATGCAAATCTGAACCGATCTGGGCCAACTCACTGTCCCATAATTCGGCGGAATCGGAAAAAAATGTGTCTTTTATGGAATTAATACCTTAAATCGAGAGATCGTTCTATATAGCAGCTATATTCAAATCTGAACCCATCACTAACACAACTCACTGTCTGAAATCTTGGCAACATCGGACAATAAACTCGCCTTTTATGGGCCCAAGACCTTAATTTAAGAGATCGGTCTATATGGTAGCCATATCCAAATCTGGACACATCTTTGCCAAATTGGAGAAGGACGTCGAAGGGCCTAACACAACACACTGTCTGAAATTTTGACAACATCGGACAATAAATGCGCTTTTTATGGGTCCAAGACCTTAAATCGGTCTATTGTATATGTCAGCCTTATTCCAATCAGATCAGTCTTTATTCAGATATAGCAGTCATATAGAGCGATCAGCTTAAGCCTATAAAACTGCATTTATTACCCGATTTTACTGGTATTTGACACAGTGAGTTGTATGTAGCCTCCCGTCATTCGGCCAGCATATGGTCGGATTATATTCAAATATAGCTGCCCTATAGACCGACCTTCCAATATAGAGTCTTAATCCCACAAAAAGCTGATTTGTTGTCTGATTTCGCTAAAACTGCGAATTGTATAAGAGTTCTCGGGACCTGACCAAAGTTGAGCACGTTTTTATTGGTTTTATATAAAAATTTTGTAAAGATAGGATATAAATTTAGGCTACTGCAGCTCAAAAAAGGGTCATATCGGATGAAAATTATTTATAGGAGCTATATCTAAATCTGTTAAAAATCAAATCCTTGGACGATAAAAGGGACCTGGACAAAATTGTATGACAATCGGATCGATTTGGATCTTGATCTCAAGAATTCATTAACAGACTAACGTAGCTAGATCGAATCAGTGAGTGATTCTACGCCGATCGGTATGTTTATCAATAAACTTCTTAGTGTTGCCAACAAATGCCTGTATCACAGTGGAGCGGCATACTTAACATACCACTCTGAAGGGGAAAATTATATAATTATATCATTTTTCTCCCAAGTTGTGGACGACTATATAGACTTTTAACTTACCCCAATGAAGATATAAATATTCAGCATAACTTGTCCAATATTATAAAGTCTCATTAGAGATTTAAGTTTGTATGCCTTTTGTTTGGCCATATAATTGGGACCAATTTTTTTCACAAAAATCACATAGGACACCAAGAGCAGTATGACATTCAAATAACTATTGACCAAGGTTAGATCGGTCATTCGGGGATCTAAAATGTAGGCAAAAGATGAAATTTATTGAATCCCCACTACTCCAACCGCTCTACTTACCATGTCCTGCTATGGAGAAATGACCTTTCAGTTCGCGTATAAGTAATTTTAAAATAAGCATTTTCAAAATACGTCAGTATAACACTTTGTTCTCGTTAAGAGGATTCCGAACGACTGATGAATTGTCCAGTGGAGGGTCTTACGAATCAACTTGGTGTAATGTGAAGTTCAATTCATATGCAAATGTAAATGGGGGGCCTGGAACATATTCTTGAAAACATGCTAATCGATTGTTATTGTGTAATTTGTAAAGTGTAAAAACGAATTAAGAAAATTATAAGCTTTTGTAAAACCAACACAAAGTGGCTTGAATTAAAATGAAAAGAGTTCCAAAGTTGCTTTATTTCCTGGAGTCAATGACTTCCAAATGAACCTATGGCTGGGATTCATTATTTGGCGGAACTTTGTGAGAAAATTTGGCATACAACGCCGCACATGCAAACTAAAAACCAGTAAGGAAAGGCAAAAGTCAGGCGGAGCCGACTATATAATACCCTACACCTACCCTACAATTATAAATTCGGGCAATATATAAATATATATGTATATGAGAACTATATCTAAATCTGAACCGACTTTTAAAAAGATCGTTTGAAAGTTGATGTTACTACGACCATAAAATTGCAAATCCTGGGAATCGCAAATCCGTATTTTGATGGAATCTCACGGCTGTGTTAAGATCAGTAACGAAAGAGACCATGTCAAATTTTGTGCAGATCGGTTGAAAATTTTAGCTACTACGGCCATTTGAATGCAAATTGGGCGATACATATATATGGGAGATATATCTAAATCTGAAGCGATTTTGATGAAATTTTGCAGATAGTTTAAGATCAGTAACAAAACAATCCGTGCCAAATTTTGTGCAGATCTGTGAACATTTTAGCTACTACAGCCATTTAAGTGCAAATCGGGCGATACATATATATGGGAAATATATCTAAATCTGAACCGATTTTGATGAAATTATGCAGATAGATTAAAATCAGTAACAAAACAGTCCGAGCCAAATTTTGTGCAGATCGGTTGAACATTTTAGCTACTACGGCCATTTAAATGCAAATTGGGCGATACATATATATGTGAGCTATATCTATATCTGAACCGATTTTGAAAAAATTTTGCAGATAGGTTAAGATCAGCAAGAAAACAATATGTTCCAAATTTTGTGCAGATCGGTTGTAGGTTTTACGGCGATTTAAGTGCTAATCGGGCGATACGTATACAAGCGCTATATCTAAATCTGAACCGATTTTTACCAAAATCAATAGCGTTCGTCCCTGGGACAACGAAGTGGTATGTGTAAAATTTCGTGATGATTGGACAACAAATACGACCTGCACTTTGATAACAAGAATACATGGGCTCACAGACGGACAGAGGGACATGGCTAAATCGTATCAGAAAGTGATTCTGAGTCGATCGGTATATTTAACAATGGGTCTAGTTCTTCTCTTTCCTAGCGTTGCAAACATATGCACAAACTTATAATATCCTGTACCACACTGGTGGTGTAGGGTATGACAAGTAAAAGCGTGTTAAGTTCGGCCAAGGCGAATCGTACATGCCCCCCAACATGGATTGCAAACAAAGAAGAGAGAACAAGTAAAAAGGCGTTAAGTTCAGCCGGGCCGAACTTTAGATACCCACCACCTAGGGTATATATGTAAACCATTTTTCATCAAAATCCGGTGAAAATTCTATACCTTATGTCCCATAGCAGTTATGTCGAAATATGATCAGATTTGAACCAAGTACTAATAAGAACAAGTCATTGTTCAATTGTGTATAACAAAATATTGGTCTTTTAAGAAGCTATATCTAGAAATAAACCGATCTGAACCATATACAACATGGATGTCGAAAAGCTTAACATACATCAATGTGTCAAATTTCAGTTAAATCGGATTATAAATGCGCCTTTTTTGATCGATCTAGACCAAATGCAAAAATATGTGGAACGGCTTAACTTTACTCTCTGTCCCAAATTTCGAAAACATCGGAGAAATAAATTCGCCTTTTATGGGCCAAAAACATTAAATCGAGTGATCGGTCTATATGACAGCTATATCCAAATCTGAATTGATCTGAGTGAAATTGAAGAATGATTTCGAAGGGCCTAACACAACTCACTGTCCCAAATTGCGGCGACATCGGACAATAAATGCGCTTTTTATGGAGCTGTATCAAGCTATAGAACGATTTAGACCAAATCAGACGCGTATGTTGAAGATCAAGGGAGAAGCAGTGGTACAAAATTTCTGCCAAATCGGATGAGAATAGCGCCCTCTAGAGGCTCAATTAGTCAATATACCAGATCGGTTCATATGATAGCTATACCAGGTTATATACCGATTAAGTACAGTTGTTGGAAGCGATATTAAAACACCACGTGCAAAATTTCCAACAAATTGGATGAGAATTGCGCCCTCTAGAGGCTCAATAAGTCAAGATTCCAGAACGGTTTATATGACAGCTATATTTGTGCCATACTAAGCACAGTTCTTGGAAATCATAACACACCACCTCATGCAAAATTTCAGGCAAATTGGATGACAATTGCGCCCTCTAGTGGCTCAAGAAGTCAAGACCCAAGATCGGTTTATATGGCAGCTATATGATGTTTTGAACCGATTTGAACCATATTTAGTACAGATGTTGGAAGCGATATCAAAACACCATGTGCAAAGCTTCCAACAAATTGGACGAGAATTGCGCCCTCTAGAGGCTCAAGAAGTCAAGATCCCAGATCGGTTTATATAGCAGCTATATCAAAACATTGACCGATTTGGCCCATTTGCAATCTCAACGCACCCACACTGATAAAAAGTATTTGTGCTAAATTTCAAGCGGTTAGCTTTACTCCTTCGAAAGTCAGCGTGCTTTCGACAGACAGACGGACGGACAGACAGGCGGAAGGACATGGCTAGATCGACTTAAAATGTCATGACAATCAAGAATATATATACTTTATGGGGTCTTAAACGCATATTTCGAGTTGTTACAAACAGAATGACGAAATTAGTATTCCCTCATCCTATGGTGAAGGATATAACAAATAAAAGCGAGTCAACTTTGGCCGAGCCCGTTATTACTTTATAGGCAAACAACGGGAAAGACTTGCTATGTTATTGACGTTATGTCAGGTTATGGACCAATTGGGGGAATGCAAACGGGAAATTTGTTTATATGGGAGCTGAATTGGTTTATAACCTGATAATAGACGAATTCAGCTCATACTTCAGCCAATATTGGAGGTCACAGGAGAAGTCATTGTGCAAAATTTTAGCAAAATCGGACCATAATTGCTCCAGTTAGAGGCTCAAGAAGTCAAATCGGTCGATCGGTTTATATGGTAGCTACAACTTGCTAAGAACTTATTTGAACCATACTTGACACGGCTGTTGGCAGTCATAGCGAAATTTTACGTGCAATATTTCATCCAAATCGGGTGGTAATTGCACCTTCTAGAGGCTCAAGAATTCTAATCGAAGATCGATTTATGTGACAGCTATATCAAAACGTGGATTAATATGGCCCATTTACAATCCTAACCGACCTACACCATTCAGAAGTATTTGGGCAAAATTTCAAGCTCCTAGCTTTACTGCTTCGACACTTAGTGTGCTATCGACAGACAGACGGATGACCTGATAGACGGACGGATATGGGTAGAGCGACTTAAAATGAAATGAAGACCTAGAGTATATATACTTTATGGAGTCTTAGATGAATATTTTGAGTTGTTACAAACGGAATGACGAAATTTGTATACCCCCTTCCTATGATGGAAGGTATGAAAGTGTTAATCACGTGCATGAAATTTATTAGTATGCATTTATTTTGAATAGAAAACAAAATTTCTTGTTGACATTAAAAAATTCTGTTTTACATAAATTTTTTTTTTTGCCACAGCTTTCTCTTTGAATGTAGTAGTGTTAAATTTGTTATGTGAACATGATGTACAATGGGTCAATTGATTTGATGTATTGTCCATAACCCTCTCTTTTGAGTTATGATGTGTACAATTTTTATATATTGAAGCTTATATAAGGGCAAGTGTATGGGCAGGCCAGAAGCATCAAACATGCTCAAAAAGATTCTGTACTTCCCCCCATGACAACTAACTCCTCCGAACCTATCGGCTTTATCCTTAAAACACACTTCCGGCATGAGGGAATTGAAGTGCGAACTGCAGGAACTTAGATTAAGAAAAGCATCGAGACCGGAAACATATTAGCCCAGTTAAGGTTACATAGCATTATTAACCCTTTAGAGCATTATTAACCCTTGTTTAGTGCTCATTTATAAATTGTGCCTTTACTTTAGGTTAATGATGGAGAAAAGTAAGTGTGGTGTTAGAGCGAAAGACCTTAGACCCAAAAGCCTCTCATCATTTCTGTGAGAAGTTTGCCCCTGTTTCTTAATGGAAAGTTCATGGGCAAAATTTGCATTTATTTCTGCTAAAGATGCTAGAAAAGCTATATATTCGAAACAAGTAAAAATGCGTTAAGTTCGGCCGGGTCGAACTTTGAATACCCACCACCTCGGGTCTATATGTAAACCACCTTTCATCAAAGTCTGCATAACTTATGCCCCATAGCAGCTATATCGAAATATGTTCCGATTTGGATGAAATACCAATAAGTACAAGTCATTGTTCAATTCTGTATAACTAAATATTGGACTTTTTAGTAGCTATATCTACATATAAACCGATCTGAACGATATACAACACGGATGTCGAAAAACCTAACATAGGTCACTGTGTCAAATTTCAGTGAAATTGGATTATAAATGTGCCTTTTATGGGGCCAAGATTTTAAATCGAGATATCGGTCTATATGGCAGGTACATTCAAGTCTGGACCGATTTGGGCCAAATTTTGGAAGAATGTCGAAGAGCCTAACACAACCCAATGTCCCAAATTTCGGCGACATCGGACAATAAATTCGCTTGTTATGGCCCTAAAACCTAAAACCGAGAGATCGGTCTATATGGCAGCTATATCCAAATCTCGACCGATCTGAATCAAATAGAAATAGGTTGTCGAAGATCCCAACACAACTCACTGTCCCAAATTTCGGCGACATCGGACAATAAATGCGCCTTTTATGAGACCAAAGCCTTAAATTGGGAGATCAGTCTATATGGCAGCTATATCCAAATCTGGATCGATCTGGGCCAAATTTAATAAAGATGTCGAAGGGCCTAACACAACTCACTGTCTCAAATTTCAGCAAAATTGGATAATAAATGAGGATTTTATAGGCCAAGGACCCTAAATCGGCGGATCGGTCTATATGGGGGCTATATGAAGATATAGTCCGATATAGCCCATCTTCGAATTTGACCTGCTTATGGAAAAAAAAAGAATCTGTGCAAAGTTTCTGCTCAATATCTTTATTTTTAAAGACTGTAGCGTGATTTCAACAGACAGTTGCTATGCTATTGGAGCTACATCAAGTTATGGTGCGATTCGGACTACAATGGAATGAATGTTGTAGACTACAGTAAAACTCATTGTGTAAAATTTCAGCCAAATCGAATAAGAATTTCGCCGGCTAGCTTTACTCCTTCGA
>NC_081555.1:144049973-144094973 GCF_963082655.1 Stomoxys calcitrans
TCGGTAATGCTTTTGTTTGGATTTTTTTCTTTTCTATTTTTTTGCTTTCGGTTTTTTCACAATATATGTCTTATAATAAAAATTGGAAAACAAAACTATCATAATAACATTCTCCGCCAGCACGGCCCATAGCCAAGTCCTGGAGAGATTACACCAATTGTTTGTCAGGGGAACTATTACTTTCAAGCAATAATAGACAAATTGCAATAGTTGGAATTGTGTTAGATGTTTCTTCCATCGGCTCAGATTGATATTGAGCTTTAGAGAAGCCAATAAATAATAGAAGTACATGATCATGTGAACCAGTGTATTTAGATATCCGACGATTGTAAATTGGGAACCTGAAAGAAAACAAATGAAATTACGCTTTAGTACAATTTTATGGATATTTCCGTTCAATAATGTATTCGGCATGAAGTCAAACACTACGTGCGAAGAAAATGCCAAATGAAAGTGTTAATGTAAGTGTTTAAGATATCATATTTGGTGATCAGTTTATAAAGTAGCTATATAAAACCAGTAACGAAAGGCAAAAATCAGGCGGGGCCAACCATAAAATACCCTACACCACAAAGTCTTCGTACTACTTTTAATATATATAACCTACTAGCTGACCCGGGCGCGCTACTCTGCGCCTTCTTTTACTTTAGATGGAACAAAAGTTTCCTTGGAATATTTATTTTCGACAATTAAAGATCTTTTAGTGAAATACCATGCTAACTTGATTAACAGTTTAACAATATACAGCGGTCAAAAAAAGTATTCATCATTCAATGTTTTTTTTTAATAAGTCTACAAAAGACAATTGGAATAAAAACATATTAAACTAATGATGCAGTAGTGCTTGTGTGATATATATGTACACAATTTCATTGTTTTTAAAGAAAAAAATAGTATTTATTGGAACAAAAAGGGCCATTTTACATTACATTAATACTTTGTTATTCGACCACCGCGTCTTATAACTTCTTTTAAACGGTTTGACATCGATTGGACTAATTTAGCGGTTATATTTTGGTCTATATTAGTCCATTCCTCCATTATCACCTGTTGCATTTGACTCTTGCTCGAAAAATTGCGCGTTCTCAATTTGCGTTCGAGATGTTCCCAAAGATGTTCAATTGGGTTCAAGTCGGGACTTTGAGGAGGAGTTTTAATGACTTTGGGGCAGTTATACAGCATCCACATCTTGGTATTTAAAGCAGAATGTTTGGGGTCATTATCTTGATAATATTGAAAGTTATTACCAAGCCCAAGTTTTACAGCACTATCTTTTAAATTCCTCTTTAAAATGTCAATGTAATACTTATGATCCATTACTCCATTAATAATTTCAAGATTTCCCGCTCCTGAAGCCGCCATACACCCCCAAACCATTAAACCACCTCCACCATGTTTTACAGTAGCAACTGTGTTTCGTTCTTCAAGCTCTGTATTTGGTTTTCCGTACACTATGACCTTTCCATCGCACCCAAAAAGATTAAACTTGCTCTCGTCTGCAAAAATGACTATTTTCCAAAATGATTCGGGCTGTTTTACATACATTTTTGCGAAGTTTAGCCTTTTCACTCGGTTTATTTTATTTATAAAGGGCTTCTTACGTGCAGTTCTTCCTCTGTAACTATGCCTTTTGAGTGTATTTCGAATTGTTTGTGTAGTAACTTCCTTCTCTAAATATTCCATAGTGTTTTTACGAAGAATGGTCGCATTTGTCATCGGAGTTTTCTGAACTTGCCGCACTAGCCAACGCACATCTCCAACTGAAAGTGCTTTTGGTCGACCAGATCTTGGTTTATTGTCAACCGTTTTCGTTTCTGTCCACTTTCTGATGATGGATTGTATAGTAGATCGTGGTCTATTTAATATTTCACTGATAGTTTTTTGAGTTAAACCATTCCTGTGGTGTTTTATTATCAAAACTTTTACCTAATCAGAAACCTCGTTTTGCTTACGACCCATTTTGACAAAAACTATATTTTCAATGAAATTAAATATTTGCTGTCAAGGGCAAAGCCTCCTTTACTAAATAAAACAGAAAAGGGGGATTCCCAAATAATATTTGAATTTGACTTTGATGATAGCACATCAATGATGAATACTTTTTTTGTCCTGTTTTTGGTGTTATTATATAAAATTGCATTTTTTGCGCTAATTAAATTTATTTTTTGAATTTATTTTAAAACATATTACGAAAAATAAACTATTGCATAAAACTGCATTATTTGTTTACTTTAAATTTTCTTCAATTACCCAAAATAAGTGAATTTATTATCAATTTTGCTAATGATGAATACTTTTTTTGACCGCTGTAAGTTTGGATGTAAGGTGTACTCCATTCTTGAAATACTTCATTTCAGCCCGATATTTTCATGATGTCTGATTTAGTGGTGGTTTTCGGGGGAAGGGTGGTCCCCCAGATACTTGACCCCGAAAAATATCAGCGTCGTTCTCTTCTCTCAAATACCATTTATTTAAACCCCATATTGCCATTGGCTTAAGAGGAGTTTACAGGATGAGGCGTCCCCCAAACACATGGCCCCAAAATAGGTTATCAAATTCGTTTTCTAATCTCAAATACCTTTCATTTGAGCCATATATTGGCATGGCCGAACAATTTTTTCCCTTTGGTGATGTTTTGGGAAAGGGGTGATGCCCTAAATACATGGTCCTGCATTTGGATATCAAATTCGTATTCTACTCCTAAATACCTTTATGTGAGCTCCATATTGCGATGGTCAGTAAAAAATTGCTGTTTGTGGGGTATTTTGGAAAAGGAGTAGACCCCCAGAATTTTGGTCCCGAAAATGGGTATCAATTCTTGCTCTACCCCCCAATACCTTTCATTTAAGCCCCACACTGTCATAGTCAGTAAATATGCCCGATTTAGGGGTGTTTTGGGGAGTTGTGTGGTCCCCCAAATTCTAAGCCCTGAAAATATATCAGCAACGTGCTCTATTCTCATATATCTATAAATCATTTGTTTGAACCCCATATTGCCATTGACCTCAAAATTGGATATCAAATTCGTTTTCTAATCTCATATAAACTCCTTATAGCAAAAGTCAGCAAATATGTCCGGTTTGGGGTATTGGCCCCAAAAACTATGAATATTTAGTTCCACTCTCTTTAAGACCCAAATTGTCTTGGTGAGCAAATTTGTCCTATTTGGGGGTTGTTATGGTGGTGGGACGTCCGCTAGACAGTTGGCTCCTAATGTTAATATAAGATACGTGGTGTACTCCCACATACCTTTAATTGGAGCCTCATATTTCCATAGTCGGCAAACGTGACCGGCTTGGGGGGTGTTTTGGGGGATGGGCGGCCACTCAGTGATTTCGCCTTGAAAATATAAATCGGATTCGTGTTCCACTTTAAAAACCGTCTTATTTGAGCCTCTTATTGCAATATTCAGCAAATATTTACTATTTGGGTGGTGTTTTGGGGGTGGGGTGGCCCCATAGGTACTTTTCCCGAATATTGATATCAAATTCGTGCTTTACTCCCGAAGACCTTTCATTTGAGCCCCATATTGCTATGGTCGTAAATTTGTCCCCTTTGGGAGATGTTTTTGGTGAGAGACGGCCCCCTCAAACACTTGGTCCCATATTTGGATATCAGATTCATATTCTACATTCAAATACCTTTTATTTAAGACCCATATTCCCCGTGGCCAGTAAATAAGTCCAGTTTGGGGGTGTTTTGGAGATTCGTATTCTACTCTCGAATACCTTTCATTTGAGTCCCATATTGCTATGGTCGGTAAATATGTCCGATTTAGGGGTGTTTTGGGGCTTGGGGTGGCCCCCCTAGCAATTGGTCCGACAATTGGATATCAGATACGTTTTCTTATCCTAAATACCTTTCATTTGAGTCACATATTGTCGTGATTGGCCTAAATATGTGTTTGGTAGGTTTTAGGGTGGGGCAGCCCCCCTAGGTATCCTATCCGAAATTTGAATACCAATTTTTTTTAGAGTACTATATGAGAGCACACAAAATTTCGCCTAAATCGCACCACCCATATCCGTGATCTGGCGTTTCTGAAATTTAGGGTAAGGGGGAGAGTCCGCCCCCCCTTCAGATATCAAAAAATTTAGTACCGTATTTTCATCACGGGATCATTATGCACCATCTGTGAAAATTTCAAGAAAATCGGTTCAGCCATTTCTGAGTCTATAAGGAACACACAAACAAACAAAGAAAGAAATTCAAAAGCCGTCTGTGCCGAATCAATTTTAATGGACCTCGGCGGATGTATCCAGATAGATTATTAAAATTCCTGTATCGAATTTCGAGCAAAGCAAATATGTTCAAAATGTAATAACTACGGTTGACAAATGACAACAAATTACCCAAAATCTGACGAACATATACATGGGAGCTATATCTAAATCTGAACCGATTTCGACCAAACCTTATGGACATTGAGGAAGTCGTCGAGGAAAGCGTTGTACGAATTTCGAATTTCGAGAGAATCGGTTAACAGATGACCATTTTATTGCTGTATAACTGCAAATCGGACGAACATATATATGGAAGCTATATCCAAATCTGAACCGATTTCTATGAAATTTACCAGTAACATTGAAAGTCGAAAGAAAATCCTGCCTGCCAAATTTCGAGAGAATCGGTTAACAAATGACCATTTTATTGCACGATTACTGCAAATCGGACGGACATATATATGGGAGCTATATCCAAATCTGAACCGATTTCTATGAAATTGAGAGTCGGAAGAAAATCCTTCCTGCCAAATTCCGAGAGAATCGGTTAACAGATGACCATTTTATTGCTGTATTACTGCAAATCGGACGAACATATGTATGGGAGCTATATCCAAGTCTGAACCGATTTCTATTAAATTCACTAGTAACATCGAGAGTCGTAAAAAAAATCCTTCTGTCGAATTTCGAGAGAATCGGTTAACAAATGGCCATTTTATTGCTGTGTCACTGCAAATCGGACGAACATATATATATGAGCTATATCCAAATCTGAACCGATTTTTATGAAATTCACCAGTAACATCGAGAGTCGTAGGAAAATCCTTCCTGTCGAATTTCGAGAGAATCGGTTAACAGATGACCATTTAATTGCGCTATTACTGCAAATCGGACGAACATATATATGGAAGCTATATTCAAATCTGAACCGATTTTTTCCTGTTTCAATAGGCTTCGTCTATAGGCTGAAAAAAATGTACATACCAAATTTGAAGACGATCGGAAGAAAATTGCGACCTGTACTTTGTACACAAATTAACATGGAGAGACGGACAGACGGGCATAGCTAAATCAAATCAGAAAGTGATTCTGAGTCGATTGGTATACTTATCAATGGGTCTACCTCTTTTCCTTTTGGGTGTTAGAAACAAATGCACTAAGATCTAATACCCTGTACCACAGTAGTGGTGTAGGGTGATTTGGGGGGGTGATTTGTGGGGGTGATTTGGGGGGGTGATTTGGGAGGGGTGATTTGGGATTTGTCATAAAAGTCATTAATGTGTTCTGTAAGTCCAAATCATGGCAACCCACACCATGACCTTAGTTGAAGGGCACATGTGTTCAGCACGTACAAGTAATGCAATGTCATTCAAATAATTAAGTTTCTTAGGGTAGAAGAATACTAATCGGGATATTGGTTAATACGGGAGAAACTTTTGGACACAGATGATGCACGGACCCCATTAACTCCAGAATCAGCGAGCTGAATCCAGAAATAAACAGGGTAGTCTACGCAAATAAGAATTTGTGGCTGGAAAACTTGGAGTAATGCACCTTATTTACAAATTTAGGCAAACTCAGGTCTCGAACCCCGATAGAAAGGATGACAGGACTGTGACTGATATGCGCCATGTTGTTCAACCGTTTATCTTTCGAGCGTCCAAATAGTAGCAAATCAACGAGAAGAGCCATTCGTCGTATCCGTGGTCTCCATGCCGATGGAGAGCCATACAAATTTTCCGTGGACTAGGTTACAAATGCCAATCGTGGCGCCAAGTTATCCAAGTCGTTGGGCTAAGACGGAATCTCTACACTGATGCTGAAGAATCTGGATCTATCTGGGGTCGCGTATCGTACAACTGTCTTAAAACTATCCCTGCACACTCTTATAGTACCCGATGTCTCGAAGATGGACAGAGTGTTCCCCCACTGAAGCCTGGAGATTACCAGATCAAGGGTGAGATATACAGACCGACCTCACTTCTCTCACCAGTAGCCCAGACGCTAGAGGGACTACTCCCTCCGAACCTCGTTGGAGAATTTTCACTGGCCTAGAATCAGCATGGATTTCGAAGATTTCAGAGCACAACAACTGTTTTGCACATCATCACCGCATACATTTCTATGGCTTCAATCAGCCCAGGCCATGTGATAGGACCGTCCTCAACTATGCAAAACTGTTAAGGATATCGCCAAAACGTCCATCCATCCAGGCCTGATACGTTGAGTCACGATTTATCGGCTTGGTTGCCATTCGTTTGTGGAATTAGAGATAAGAAGATAAGATACCCCGTAGATATCTGCGACACTGTTTACCTTTTCAAATGCAATTCTGCCCATGAACATTTCATTAAGGAACTGGGGCAAACTTCTCACATATCAATGAGTGCTGTCCGATTCAATTTTAATCTCATTGATAGAGGACCTCCTTTTTATAGCCGAGTCCGAACGGCATGTCGCAGAGCGGCACCTCTTTGAGGAGAAGTTTTTACATGGCGAATCACCTCACAAATGTCGCCAGCATTAGGAGGGGATAACCACCACTGACAAATTTTCTGATTTTCCTGCCAGGATTCGAAGCCAGGCGTACAGCGTTATAGGGGTACATGCTAACCTCTGCGCTACGGTGGCCTGTTTACCTTTACCTATCCTCTATTTAACCCCGTCCTGATGACAGAGATCGAATCTTAACCGGATGATAGTACGATTACAGCATCAGGAGCCCCATCTATTGATGACATGTGAGATAGGTGCAACGTCTAGTTCATCGAACTTGCCTCTTATAGTGCTGTAAGAGATCTGAAGATATCTGGCACCAAATCTTCTGCCACATTTTTCACTACATACGCGTACACGCATGAGGTGGATAGGGAGCTGAATGTAATGGTAGATGGAGTGACAATTCCGACCATCAAGTATCTCAAAATACTTGGTGTCACAATTGACATCTCTGACAATTGACATCTCTGCGAAAAGGTCAGACATAGAAACAAGCTCTTCAAATCAGTTGCCGGCAGCATTTAAGGTGCTGACAAAAAAAGATTGTTGACCACATACAAAGCAATTAGACGGTCAGTGGTAAGTTATGCAGTGCCAGTTTGGTCTCCTCAGATAGGTGGCACGCAGTGGAATATTCAGATCTGTCAGAACGCCGCTCTTCGAACTGCGACAGACTGTCTCCACCTTCATTAGGAGACAAATATCATGCCCGTGCAAAGACACAACTACATGCTGTATAAGCAATACCTTCTGAGCAGTAATCGCAGGGACCATTCAAATCATCATTTTGTGGATAAGTACTCACCGCTCAGAAGCCTCAAGGTGGATCGTCATGATCTAGAGAGTGCGGTTCAGCGCTACAAGAGAGAACCTTTGGATCAAGCGGGATATCAAGCGGGTCCGGACAACATTCATGCAGACACGGTAGCAGATGCTCTGAATACATTGCTGGTGAATGACAATGAATGATAGATGGTCACAAAGAGGGGGCTGTGAGCATTCAAAAACTATGTGACCTCATCTAAACTTGCAGAGGTCTACTGCTGTCATTGGCTAGAACAGACGTCTTAGTCATTGTTTCCGTCATGACAGGTCACTGTCTAAACGGAAAACATGCTGACAGACTGAAGATTGCCAGCAACAACTTTTGCAGAATCTGTGAGGACATCGAAGAAGAAGAGACTATAGAACACCTTCTGTGAGTGTGTCCCGCACTAACAGTTAGAAGGAGTTCCACCTTACGTTCTCATTTCTTTGAGAACCTGCCTGATTTAGCGGATGTGAACATTCGCAAGTTATTGGGCTTTTTAAATCGATCTGGATGGTTCAACGGTAGGAACTGGAAGGCATTATCCTTCTTCTTTTCCTGTTGTATAACAATGGACGAAAACGTCTAAGTGGGTCTGATGGCAGACTACCATTTAAACCTAACCTAACCTACCTGGTGAATATTGTCCTTGGAGAATGACTGCCACCCATCGCGATACAGGTATTGAAAGGTCCTTCAATGTCAAGAAATGCTACAATTGTATATTCCTTGACAGCGAAAGAACCCTCTATGTTGCCGGCTAGGTTGTGAAGGGTTGTTTCTGTGAACTTGTCTTTACTATATGCATGCTGCTGCACTGATTCGCGATATCCACTGATCTATGCCCTAAGATATTTTTCTATCAACCTCTCAAAAGTCTTCAGCATAAAGAATAACAGACTAATAGGACGAAAATCTGTCGCCTTCTTGTGGAAAATCCTGCTTCGGAATGAAAATGGCCTATATGTCCCTGCATCCCACAGGTATGTATGACTTGCTAATACAAGCAGAGTATATTCCTGTAAGCCAAGGAACCAGTCTATCAGACACAGCTTGTAATTCAACCGGTGATTCATCAACAGCGCCTGACGACTTAAACAGTCGAAACTTCTTAACGCCCAAAGGACTTTCGTTGCATACACCATTTCCCCAATAACCTCCAACGAATGCATACCAGTGACAACCTCTTCTAGCGCCACGTTGTCCGTTGGGGAATTTCCCTGGAATCTGTACATCTTCCCTCCAACCAATGATTCTGTGTTTGTAAACGCCTTACCATATTGCATCACTGTCAATATGAAGAGCCACACATACAAGTTTTGTAGGGATGATGCCCATAACGGTTGGTGTATGAAATCAACAACGCGCGTTCACAAAATCATCACAGCTTACGAGTATTGAAAATATTTTCAACAACGCTCTTTTCATAACAATTCCAAAATTGGTGTTTTTCTATTACTGAATGCGTCCAAAGTTAAAACGTTTTTCCAACATTAGTTAAAATTCACGTGGGTCACGTAGCCATAACTTACAAGTGGACTGTTTATGTCCGAAAGTTCAATCATCAAAATACATACCTAACATCCAATTAATATAGCTGAAGCTGGCCCAAACCATTGTGGCATGATGGTAGACATGCAACACCGAAATGTGACCGTATTTTTTGGTCAAAACAAAGAATACCTGAAATGAAATTAAGGCACACTTGCATAATTTTAAATTTTAAATATTGATGTGGTTGTTTTACTCACTGTGTCGAAGCAGTCGGCAACTTTGTTTAGAAAATAAAGAAATCCCATTCTCCGGAGACCCATAGTTTCTTCACTAGTCTCCTCATGGTCAAATGCCATACAACTCCATGAATATTTGGGGTGAAATAAAAAATATTTCGTAGTCTAAAAAGAGGAGATATAATTTGGATGTGGAAAGATAAATAAGAAAAAATTCATTAAATTCGGCCGGGCCGATCTTTGGATACCCACCTACTCGGGTACATATGTTAGATAACTTATGCACCCGAATTCGACACAGACATTGAGTGGTCTACTTAATATAAATAAAGCTCTTATGAGCTTCAGATCCTTAATCGGCATATCGGTCTATATGACAGCTATATCTATATATAGTCCGATCCGAAACATATTTGGGACGGATTTCAGGAGACCTAAAACTACCCATAGTTTAAAATTTCAGCGAAATCGGATAAAAATTATAGCTTTTATGGGCTTCAGACCCTAAATCGCCAGATCGGTCTATATGGCGGCTATATCTAAACATAGTCCGATCTGAACCATATTTGGGTCCAATGTTGGAAGGCGTAAAACTACTCACTGTTTCAAATTTCAGCGAAATCGATTAAGAAATAATGCTTTTATGAGCGTCAGATATTTATTTGGAGATCGGTCTATATGGCAGCTATATCTATATATAGTCCGATCAGAACTATATTTAAGTCAGATGTTGGGAGGCTTAAAAAAACCCAATATTTTAAATTTCAGCGAAATCGGGAAATAAATAACGCTTTTATGGGCTTCAGACCCTTTATCGGGCGAACGGTCTATATGGCAGCTATATCTAAGTATAGTCCGATCTGAACCATATTTAGGTCAGATGTCGGGAGGCTTAAATTAACCCACTGTTTCAAATTTCAGCGGAATCCGGTAATAAATAAAGCTTTTATAGCCTTCAGACCCTTTATGGGGAGATGGGTCTATATGGCAGCTATATCTAAGTATAGTCCAATCTGAACCGTATTTAGGTCAGATGTCGGGAGGCTTAAAATAACCCACTGTTGCAAATTTCAGCAAAATCGGGTAGTAAATAAAGTTTTTATTGTCTTCAGACCCTTTATCGGGAAATCGGTCTATAGCTACCATATAGTCCGATCTGAACGATATTTGGGACAGTTGTCGGGAAGCGTTAAGCTACTCACTGTTTCAAATTTCAGCAAGTTCGGAACGAACAGACACGATAAAGGGTCTAAGCGTAAAAATCTAAGACGATCTAGCCATGTCCGTCCGTCTGTCTGCTGAAATCACGTTTCAGTCTTTAAAAATTGAGAAATTGAGCTGAAATTTTGCACAGATTCTTTTTTCGTCTATAAGCAAGTTAAGTTCGAAGATGGGCTATATCGGACTATATCTTGGCATAGCCCCCATATAGACTGATGCGTCGATTTAGGGTCTTAGCCCCATAAAAGCTAAATTTATTGTCCGATTTTGCTGAAATTTGGGACAGTGAGTTATGTTAGGCCCCACGACATCCTTCGTCAATTTGGCCCAGATCGGTCCAGATTTAGATTTAGCTGTCATATAGACCGACCCTCCGATTTAGGGTCTTGGGCCCATAAAAGCCACATTTAGTGTCCGATTTTGCTGAAATTTCTGACAGTGAGGTGTGTTAAGCCCTTCGACATCCTTCGTCAATTTGGCTCAGATCGGTCCAGATTTGGATATAGCTGTCATATAGACCGATCCTCCGATTTAGGGTCTTAAACCCCTAAAAGCCACATTTATTGTCCGATTTTGTTGAAATTTGGGACCGTGAGTTGCGTTTGGCCCTTCGACATCTTTCTTCAATTTGGCCTTGATCGGTTCAGATTTGGTTATAGCTGCCATATAGACCGATCTCTCGATTTAGGGTTTTGGGCCCATAAAAGGGGCATTTATTGTACGATGTCGCCGAAATTTGGGACAGTGAGCTAGGTTATGCCCATCGACATACTTCTGAAGTATGGCACAGATCGGTTCAGATTTAGATATAGCTGCCATATAGATCGATCTCTCGGTTTTTGGTTTTGGGGCCATAAGAGGCGCATTTATTGTCCGATTTTGCCAAAATTTGGGACGGTGAATTGTGTAAGGCCCTTCAACATTCTTTTGTAATTTGGTCCAGATCGGTGTAGATTTGGTTATAGCTGCCATATATACCGATCTCTCGATTTGAGGCTATGGACCCATAAAAGGCGCATTTATTGTCCGATTTTCCCAAAATTAGAGATAGTGAGTTGTGTTAGGCTCTTCGACATCCTCCTTCAATTTTGCCCAGATCGGTTCAGAATTTGATATAGCTGTCATATAGACCGATCACTCGATTTAAGGTTTTGGGGCCATAAAAAGCACAGTTATTGTCCGATGTCGCCAAAATTTGGCACAGTGAGTTGTGCTAAGACCTCTGACATCCTTCTTTAATTTTGGCCAGATCGGTCCAGATTTAGATATAGCTGACATATTGACAGGTGTCTCGATTTATGGTTTTGGGTTCATAAAAGGCGCATTTATTGTCCGACTTCGCCGAAATTTGGGACAGTGAGTTGTGTTAGGCTCTTCGACATTTTTTTGCAACTTAACCCAAATCGGTCCAGATTTGGATATAGCTGCCATATAGACCGATATCTCGATTTTAAATCTTGGTCCCATAAAAGACGCATTTATAATCCGATTTTACTGAAATTTGACACACTGACTTATGTTAGGCTTTTCGACATCCATGTCGTTTATGGTTCGGATCGGTTTATTTTTAGATAAAGCTACTAAAAAGACCAATATTTTGTTTTACACAATTGAACAATGACTTGTACTTATTAGTATTTGGTCCAAATCGGAACATATTTCGATATTTCTGCTATGGGACATAAAGTTTGCAATTTTCACCGGATTTTGATAAAAGGTGGTTTACATATATACTCGAGGTGGTGTGTATCCAAAGTTCGGCTCGGCCGAACTTAATGCCCTTTTACTTGTTAAAATATAGCAAAAGTCCATTTCCTGCGCATTTGTATACCAGTTTTTCGAAATGTTTTGATTTTTGTTGTTGCAAGCTCAAAGGCCTTGAGTAATATCCAATAATTATTTATAGTTAGAAATGTATCCATGGTGGCGGGAATCCAAAGTTCGTCACGGTCGAACGTAATGACTTTTACTGTTGTTTCCACTTGGATTTGGTGTGCTATATTTATCAGTTCGGTTTCAGTTCGGTTTCATCAATTACAATTGTTTCACAGAGTCGTGTAAGTAATGGTCTACTACATTACGACTTTAGTTTTTCTTATTTTTCGATTCTTATTTTCCTCCTACATTCGGTCTATCACTTACCGTTATAAACAAATATCCATTAAAAATCACTTGCAGGAAGTTATACAACGATATAAGCCATCTAATGTTGTATGGCTTTCGTTTAGCCATAAAAGCTGGACCGATTTTTTTCACAAGTAGTACATAGACCACTATTATAAGGGTGATAGATCTGTAACTGGTGCAGAAAGGTAAATCCCGGGTGCGAGGATCTTAAAAACAACAAAAACGGTTTCATAATTCACACAATGTTACAAAACTAATAATAAAGGCCCTTTGTTCACCTCTTCCACCAGCTGTTAAGAAATGTTCTTTTAGTTCGCCGAGCATAGTGTTGCACTATAGGATAATCGAAATGGACTAAAGGCAATGGCGACTGAAACACACAAGTCATTTGTCCAAGAATATCAAATTCACTTTTTTTTATTATTACTTTTTGGTTAACAATTCGTATTATTTATGTAAGTGTGATTTATTGTTTCATAAATATTTATAAATTTCGAAAAGAAAGCTTTGAAGTGCAGCTTTACGTCACATGGATTACTGTGAGCTGAGAAGGCACACAGCTCTTCTCGCAGGTTTATTAAATGAAATACTCAATGACCCCATTGTATTGAATTGAAAAACCAAGAATGCCTTAAGCCCTTGAAAAAAAATGTTCTCGGCAATACCCCTTTGAAAGCTTACCAGTGAATAAATCAACTATATGGGTGATATATGCAAGACTTGATAATGGAATATTTTGAATTCAACATACATATGACGAGCATACATTTTACATGGATTCATTGTCAAAGAATTTTCAACGAAACAAAAAACTATCAGATAATTTAAAGAAATATAACAAGTAAAAGTGTGCAAAGTTCGACCTGGCCGAATCTATATACCCACCACCATTGATCGCATTTGTCATATTCTATGCGCGGTATCTCTGTTTAGGCAAACAAAGAATATCAAATAAGAACTGTTAAGCCATTGCAGCAATATAAAGTTATAGTCCGATTCGGACCATAAATGAATGCTGAACATTGTATTGGGTTGCCCAAAAAGTAATTGCGGATTTTTCATATAGTCGGCGTTGACAAATTTTTTCACAGCTTGTGACTCTGTGATTGCATTCTTTCTTCTGTCAGTTATCAGCTGTTACTTTTAGCTTGCTTTAGAAAAAAAGTGTAGAAAAAGTATATTTGATTAAAGTTCATTCTAAGTTTTATTAAAAATGCATTTACTTTCTTTTAAAAAATCCGCAATTACTTTTTGGGCAACCAATAGAAGTCATTGTGTAATATTTCAGTTCATTCGGAGAAGAATTGCGCCTTGTAGGGGCTCACGAAGCAAAATCGGGAGATCGGTTTATATGGCAGCTGTTTCAAGCTATTGATCGATTCGGATCATATTGAACAAGTATGTTGAAGGTCACGAGAGAAGCCATTGTACAAAATTTCTGCCAAATCGGATGAGAATTGCGCCCTCTAGAGGCTCAAGAAATCAAGACCCAAGATCGGTTTATATTGCAGCTATATCAAAACATTGACCGATTTAAACTATACTTAGCACAGTTATTGGAAGTCACAACTCAAGTCTTTGTTCCCCATTTCAGCCATATCAGATGAAAATTTAGGCTTCTAGGGGCTCAAGAAGTCAAATCCGAGGATCGATTTATATGGGGGCTATATCTGTTTATAGACCGATTCGGATTATACTTGGCTTGTATGTTGGAAGTCATATCTCAAGCCTTTGTTCCAAATTTTAGCCAAATCGGATGAGACTTCTAGGGGTTCATGAAATTAAATGCGGGATCGGTTTATAAGGGGGGGCTATATCTGTTCATAGACCGATTCTGATCATACTTTGCATGGATGTTGAACGTCATGACACAAGTCTATTTTTTCTAAATCTTAGACAAATTAAGTTTTCTAGGGGCTCAAGAAATTAAATCCGGGATGGGCTTATATGGGGGCAACATCCAAATCTAAACCTATGCGGCCCATTTTTGGTTCGGATGTCGACGGGTGCAATAAAACACACTTTTCTGAGTTTCAGCTAAATCGGGTAATAAATACGCCTGTTATGGACTTAAGACCCTATATCGGCATATCGGTCTATATGGCAGCTTTATCCTAATATTGTCCAATTTTTAACGACTGTCCGGACACACGGACATCGTTAAATCGTCTTAGAATTTGACAATGACAATCAGAAATATATATACATTCTATGGTCGGAAATGGATATTTCGATGTGTTACAAACAGAATGACTAAATGAATATACCGCTATTCTATGGCGATGTGAAAAAAAAAGATTTTTCTTTAAAAGAAATATTAGAAATTTTGGAGCTTTTCCTAAGAAGTGCAAGTGCTACATATTTATACCCTACACCACTACTGTGGTACAGGGTATTATAACTTTGTGAATTAGTTTGTAACACACAAAAGGAGGAGAGATAGACCCATTGATAAGTATACCGATAGCTATGTCCGCCTGTCTGTCTGTCCGTCCGTCCGTCTGTCTATCCATATTAATTTGTGTACAAACTACAGGTCGCAATTTTCATTCGATCGTCTTCAAATTTGGTATGGGCATGTTTTTCGGCCTTGAGACGAAGCCTATTGAAATTGGAAAAAATCGGTTCAGATTTCGATATAGCTTCCATATATGTGTTCGTCCGATTTGCATTAATACAGCATTAAAATGATCATTTGTTAACCGAGTTTCTCCAAATTTGGCATGAAGCATTTTCTTACTTCCAACACAACTGGTGAATTTTATAGAAATCGGTTCAGATTTGGATATAGCTCCCATATATATGTTCGTCCGATTTGCAGTAATACTGCGATAAAATTGTCATTTGTTATCCGATTCCCTCGAAATTTATCAGGAAAGATTTTCTTATGTCTCTCGATATTAAAAGCGAATATTATAGAAATCGGTTGAGATTTGGATATAGCTCCCATATATATGTTCGTCCGATTTGCAGTAATACTGCGATAAAATTGTCATTGTTAACCGATTCTCTCGAAATTTATTAGGAAAGATTTTCTTATGTCTCTCGATATTAAAAGCGAAATTATAGAAATCTGTTCAGATTTGAATATAGCTCCCATATATATGTTCGTCCGATTTGCAGTAATACAGCAATAAAATGGTCATTTGTTGACCGATTCTCTTAAAATTTTGGTAGGAAGGATTTTCTCATGACTCCCAATACAACTGGTGAATTTTATAGGAATCGGTTCATATTTGGATATAGCTCTCATGTATATGTTCGTCCGATTTGCAATAATACAGCAATAAAATGGTCATTACTTAACCGATTCTCCGAAATTTTGCAGAAAGGATTTTCTTCTGACTCGATATAACTGGTGAATTTCATAGAAATCTGTTCAGATTTAGTATAGTTCACATATATATTTCACCCGATTTTGCAGGAAGGATTTTCTTATGACTCGATATAACTGGTGAATTTCATAGAAATCTGTTCAGATTTAGTATAGTTCACATATATATATATCACCCGATTTTCACTGCTAGACCCACTGCAATCGCTTTTATTGACCAATCTTCCCAAAATTTTGTACAACGCTTTCCTCGACGAATTCCACAATATCCTTAAAGTTTGATCGAAATCGGTTCAGATTTAGATTAGCTCCCATCTCCCGTCATTTGTCAACCGTACAATAAATGCGCCTTTTATGGGCCCAAAACCTCAAATCAAGAGATCTGTCTATATGGCAGCTATATCCAAATCTAAACCGATCTGGGCCTAATTGAAGAATGATGTCGAAGGGCCTAACACAACTCACTGTCCCAAATTTCAGCAAAATTGGATAATAAATGTGACATTTATGGGCTTAAGACCCTAAATCGGCGGATCGGTCTATATGGGGGCTATATTAAGATGTAGCCCGTTTTCGAACCTGCTTATGGACAAGAAAAGTATCTGTGCAAAATTGCAGCTCAATAAGTCTATATATAAGGACTCTAGAGTGATTTCAACAGACAGACGGAAGGACGGACGGACATGGCTAGATCGTCTTAGATTTTTACGCTGACGAAGAATATATATACTTTATAGGGTCGGAAATGGATATTTCGATGTGTTGCAAACGGAATGACAACATGAATATTCCCCATTCTTCGGAGATGGGTATAAAAAGGTAACCTCGAAAAAGAATATTTAAGTTAGGAGTTCCGTGCTTCCCACAAAATCCTTCATTGTATTCCATACCACGCCCCTCATTTGATTCAAATCTAGTATTGTGTCCCTACCGAAGTGCCGGTATCTGTTAGCCGCGAAAGCGCGGCCGCTGACATAGGAAATGATCCTACTTCTCATCATCCTTCCCACATGCCCTATACTTGCTATCACTTGACCTACCGATTTTGTATAAGTGAGCTCGTAGTCCTATGAATCCTGTTTTGATACCGAAAGCTATACTCCTTACTTCCCTTCAGTAATAGCCTCGTCTTCTCACGATGTGGATCTCCCCATAGGATTTTTGCCGTCCTACCAACCGTTTCACTATTCCACAGGTTTGCATGTGCATTCGTCGCCCACGTTCTTAACTCGGACTGCATCGACCCGAAAGGCTTCGGGTTAACCAAGTTTATTGACGCAGTTCTCTGGCCTTCACTGCCAAACCATCTGCCCTTTCATTCCCCTTTAGTCCGTTATGGCCCGGCACCCAAACGACACTGATCGTGCCATCCTCAGAGAAGGCGTTAGTCTCCTTCTTACATTCCAAAACTGTTCGTTATCTTTACGTCCTGATTGTTATTGCCCTTATAGTCTGTTTACTGTTAGTAAAGAACTTCATACTCGACGTCCTCGCGTTTATACCACACCACCTCACGCATTTCCTGATCACCGGATCTCCGTCAACAGGACTGTATTATGGTCAGGCAGTCTAAAACAGTTCTCAGTCTCTGGGTTCTCATTGTAGACCCATAGGCCCACTTTGTTCTCTAGCTTTGATCCAAATATTTAGAACGATCTTCCAGATGAAAATACCAGAGTTCCGTCAATCCAAGACTGCTGCCGCTGGCAGCAGCGCCTTTCATTCTTCCAGGTTTCCTATCGTCGCCTCGAGTATACAGCGATGGCATGAGCTGTTCCTATCCTCAATCCATTCTCACATCGCCTTAAGTCTCATATTCACAGTTACTGACTTGCTCTTAATCTGTACGTCTATGGCTCGGATATCAAAAATTATCTCGAGTGCCCTAGTGGGCTTAAGCAGGCATATTAAAACAACAATTTTGAGAAGTTGTATGTGTAAGAGCATTTTCGCCCAAGGGAAAAAATGTGTTATAGCATGCATATTTTGAGAAGTTGTGACTGATGGTGGATTGACTACCAAAAGAGGTATATTTATATGCCTACATGTTGGGAGCGATATGTGATTCCGCCACTGGGCAGTCTTAAACAGATGTCAGTCACTGGGTTCTTAATGTGGACCCCCAGGCCCACTCTGTCCTCTTGGTTTGTAACATGATCTGTCCTCTCCTCTTGCTTTGTAACATGCCATCCGCGTAACATGATCTTCCAGATGGCAATATTAGGATTCAGTCAATCCAAGACTGTGCCGCTGGCAGCAGTGCCTCGCACTCAACCTCAAGTATCGTCTAAGGTATCCGATCGGAAACTTCTTCCCTTCCTTTCAGGTTTCCTATCGTCGCCTCGAGTATATAGCGATGGTATGAGGTGCTCCTATCCTCAATCCATTCTCCCATCGCCTTAAGTCTCATGGCCGCAATGGCTGCCTCGCACTTAATCTGTATAGCTATGGCTTGGATATCTATAATTGTCTCGAGTGGGCGTGGTCCTCATCAATCCGCCTATGCCAAGACAACATGTTCTCTGAAACTGTTGTATTATCCTTACGTTGCACTTTTTCTCAACCGATGTGCACCAATCTACTGAGACGTGAGTAAGTATCGGTCTAAGCACGCTCCTGTGGAGTCAGTGGACTATCCTCGGAGTGGAATCAGTGGACTATTTAGATCCTACGGCCCACCTACATAGTGCCCAACATCTGTGAGCCTTCTCGGTACGCTACTGAATGTGGCACTTCCAATACAGATTCCAAGATCACACCTAAGTATATGACCTTGTTAGATATAGAAGATCTTCTAATGCGGAAAAGTGGTGCGTCAAATTGGCCCAACTTTGCCTTCGTCGTGAACAGGCAGATTTCATTCTCTGGGTCTAGGTCTAGCCCAGTTGTGTGGCATCTTCTTTTGGCTCTTCTGCATAGCTGGTTCGGATCCTTTCCCTTAGAAGAACTATTTTTTTTAAGGGAAGTAAAGTCCAATTTGCAAATATGAACAATTTTGCAAAAGTGAACTGGCTTGGTTTTAATTGATATATAATCGCATAAAAAATTGCTAGTACACTGTATGTTGATAATTTTATAATTGACCTCTATTATTCAATGTTTTTGTTATTTAGTTCAAGATTGAGGTTGAACTAAATAAAAAAATTAATATATTAATATTTAAATTCAATTTTGAAAGCAATGCAGTGACACAAAAACGGACTGCAAACGGAACCAAATTCAACGAGTAAAAATGTATGAGGTTCGGCCGTGCCGAACTATGGATACCCTCCAACATGGATATATTAATCATCATCAGCAGCTATATCTACATTTCATCCGATCCTAACCATTATTGAGTCAGATGGCGGGAAGCTTAAAAAAACTCTCTGATACTTTTATGGGCTACAGACCCATAACCAGCAGATCGGTCTATATGTCAACTATATCTAAATGTAGTCCGACTTGAACCACACAAATCGGATGTCGAGAGGCTTAAAACAACCTTTTGATTCAAATTTCAGCTAAATCGAGTAATAAATAAAGTTTTTACGTGCATCAGACGCTTAATCGGGAGAACGGTGTATATGGCAGCTTGATCTAAATAGTGTCCGATCTGAACCATATTTGGGTCGGATGTCGCGAGGATTGAAGCAAGTTTTTGTTTCTCATTTTATTGAAATCGGATAATAAATGAAGCTTGTACGGGATTAATCGGCCGCTTTATCGGCAGATCGGTCCGTATGGCAGCTATATCCAAATATGGTCCGATTTGGCCCAAACATAAACTGTGTGCAGCAAAAAGATGCATCAGTGCCAAATTTCAGCTCAGTATCTAAAATTTTGAAGGTTGTAGATTAATTACAGCAGACGGACTGCCCCACGGACATGGTTAAATCGCCTTAGAATCATACGACGATCCGAAATATATGCTTTGTAGGGTCAAAAATAGATATTTCCATGTGTTGCAAACAGAGTGACTAAATGAATAAACCCCCTAGCCTACGCTGGTGGGTATAAATTCTTATGAAAATCGGTCAAAAGTTTAATTTTTCTCTTCCAAAACTTATCATGGCCATATCTCTTTTACTAAGCCTCGTCGATCAAAAGAAAGGTTAATTCGTGATAACTTCCAAAATTTCTAAATTTTGGGGAAAACAGCCAAAAAAGTAAATTTTCTCTTCCAAAACTTAAAACGGCCATGTCTCCTTAACTAAGCCTGGTAGAGCAAAGGCAAAGCTATTTCGTAATCACTTCAAAAGGGGCTCAAGCAGTAAAAAAGTGAGATCAGTTTATACGGGAGCAGTAGCAGGCTATAGACCGATTCGGACCATATTTGACACGTATATTGAAGGTCATGGGAGAAGCCGTTGTACAAAATTTCAGCCAAATCGGACAATAATTACGCCCTCCATAGACTTAAGAGGTTAAGATCCCTGATCGGTTTATATGGCAGCTATATCAGGTTATGAATTGATTTAAACCACATTTGGCACAGTTGTTAGAAGTCATAACGAAACGTGTCATGCGAAATTTCAGCTAAATCGGATACGAATTGCGCCCTATAGTGTCTCAAGAAGTCAAGAGTCAAGATCGGATTATATGGCCGCTACATCAGATTATGGGCCGATTAAAACCATACTCAGCACAGTTGTTGGAAGTCATAACTTAATATGTCGTGCAAAATTCCATCCCAATCGGATAGGAGTTGCGCCCTCCAGACGCTGTAGACGGTCAGGAAGTCAAGACCCCAGATAGGTTTATATGACAGCTATATCAGCTTGTGGACCGATTTCAACCATACTCAGTGTTGGAAGTCGTAATGAAACACCTTATGCAAAATTTCAGCCAAGTCGGATGAGAATTGTGCCCTCTAGAGGCTCAAGAAGTCAAGATCCGAGATCGGTTTATATGACAGGTATATCAAAACATGGACCGAGATAGCCCATTTACAATACCAACCAACCTACACTAATAAGGAGTATTTGTACAAAATTTCAAGTGACTAGCTTTACTCCTTCGAAAGTAAGCGTGCTTTCGATAGATGGACGGACGGACTGACTGACGGACATGACTAGATCGACTTAAAATGTCATGACGATCCAGAATATATATACATTAGGGGGTCTTAGATGAATACTTCGAGGTGTTACAAACGGAATGAGGAAATTAGTATATCCCCATCCTTTGGTGGAGGGTATAATGAAGTTGTTGTGATTTGTTTGTTTGTTTGTTCTGTTCCATATAGACTAAAAAACAGCTAAACATTTTCACAAATGGTAGAGTTTTAGCTCCCGGTGAAAATAGGGTACTACAATTTTTTTTTTATATCCGAATGGGGGTTGAACTCTCCCCATTACCAATATTTAAGAAAAAAATGCCAGATTTAAGAGATGGGTGTACCGATTTAAGCAACATTTTGTATGCCACCTAATGGCATCCCAAAAACACGAAATTGATACATTGGTTAAATAACCAGGAGGGACGCCCCATCCCAAAACCCACCCGAACGGACATGTTTACCGATTGGGACAATATGGGTATCAAATGAAAGGTATTGAAGATTAGTAAACGAACTTGGTATACAAATTTCACCCTAAGTGTTCGGGGCGTCCCCCACCCCAAATAAACTCCCCCAACAGGATACTTTCGCCGCTTTGGTATCAAATGAAAGAAATTTAAAAGAAGAGTAAGAATCTGAAAAAAATGTATTCCTTGGTGGCTAAGGCGCCTCCCCACCCTTCAAAACCCTTCAACAGGACACATTTACAGATTGGGACAATATACGTATCAAATGAAGGGTATTTGGAAGTTGAGTACACATTTGTTATAAGAATTTTGTCCAAGTATCAACGGGGCCTCCCCAAACTTAAAATCTCCCAAAACGGGTATGAATATCCAACGTCACAAAATGGGTATAAAATGGATGGTCTTTGAGAGTTGACTAAGAATCAGGTATACACATTTGTGACGGAGTCTGGGACCGCCCCACCCACTAAATACCCTTCAATAGGACATGCAATTCGATCGGGAAAATATAGGAAGTAAAAGAAAGGTATATGACAGTAGAGTTCGAATCTAATGTTGAAATAAGGATTCAAGCGTCTGGGTCACGTCTTGCCCTTCAGCAGGGCAGGTAGATCTCTACAATGGAGGACTTTAATAAATGGCGTTTTGGGTCATAGCGTCGGGCGGACCGACCCTCTCCACCCAATATAAACCACACCAAACTTTCATGTGAGTCGACTCAAAACAAATTGTACACAAATGAAAGTTGTGTCAGAGGGCAATCCCCCTCCCCCATCCTACCCAAAACAAAAATGAACTAAAAATAATACATGAGGGCCGATCATGATAGGACAGGGCAGCAATAAAAGCTCTATGGTAACAGAATACAATGTTTACCCTCAAACTGGGATAGACACAGGAAGTACCTGAGGATCTTTTATAAGTGAAAAGGCGTTAAGTTTGGCCTGGCCGAACTTTGGATACCCACCACATCGGGTATATATGTAAACCATCTTTCGTCAAAATCCGGTGAAAAATCCATACCTAATATATCGAAATATTTATTTTCCGATTTGGACCAAATAATAATAAGTACAAGTCATTGTTCAATTGTGTATAACCAAATATTGGCCTTTTTAGTAGCTATTTCCAAACATAAAGCGATCTGAACCATATACAACATGGATGTCGAAAAGCCTAACACAACTCACTGCGTCAAATTTTAGTGATATCAGATTGTAAATGCGTCTTTTATGAGGCCAAGACTTTAAATCGAGATATCGGTTCATATGGCAGCTATATCCAAATCTGGACCGATTTGGGCTTAGTTGCAAAAAAATGTCGAAGAGCCTAACACAACTCACTGTCCCAAATTTCGGCGAAGTCGGACAATAAATGCGCTTTTATGGCGCTAAAACATTAAAATGAGAGATCGGTCAATATGGCAACTATATCCAAATCTAGACAGATTTGAAGTAAATAAAAGAAGACGGTCGAAGGGCCTAACATAACTCACTGTTTCAAATTTCGGCAACATCGGCAATAAATGCGCCGTTTATGGCCCAAAACCTTAAATCGAGAGATCGGTCTATATGAAAACTAGCGCAAGAACTAAAATCGAGAGATCAGATTAAATGGCAGCTAAATTCAAACCCGGACCGATTTGGGCTAAGTTGAAGAAGGATTACGAACGTAACACAACTCACTGTCCCAAATTTCAGCAAAATCGGATAATAAATATGGCTTTTATGGGCCTAAGACCCTAAATCGGCGGATCGGTCTATATAACAGATATATCTAAGTCTGGACCTATCTGGGCCAAATTAACGAAGGATGTCGAGTGGCCTAAAATATTTCACTGTACCAAATTTCAAAAATTGTTTGCGACCCTAGAAGCTGTTAATATTACCTGTTTTGATTCCTATAAATTAATTCTAATACAAACTGAGTTATTAGATGTTCATTTGTAGCAGAATTCATGATTGATGGTGTATAAGATTCACTGGGCAAATCTAAGCGCATTGTTTCTTGTTTCTGCCTAAACCTCTAACAATATTTGGTATAACCTCTTTAAGGATAACACATATCGAACATCAACCAATACCAATTTGAAGTGTCTTAAATTTCATATTGAAATATTCTTACCATCACAGCATCTCATGATTAATGATGTTGTGAATTGTTGTCGTTTTATTACCACACTCTGAAAAATATCAAAAAAAGTAAACACGAAAATAAAACAGCCTTCCAAAACTTATGATGATATTTTCCATTCATTACCGAGTATACAAACCATAGGCACCATGGCTACCAGCTGCAAATCGAAAAATCTGCTCTTCCTTCTGTCGCCCCACCTCGCAGCAACAAGAGTAAAGACGGAAACTTTGCTACCGCAAGAAAAAACAAGTCAAACATCAATGAGGTTGATAATGACAACAATAATGAAGTAATGGGCGTTGTATGGGATGTTGCTGGGTTGGTGTAGGTGTGTGAGAAATAGAATTGAGAACAGTGGTAGAGAGAGAAAGGAAAAAAAACTGCACTAGCTGGAAATTCATTGTCAACCTGTACTTCTTCGGAGAAATTTAGTAGAGCAAGACATCGGGAAATTCTTCTTTAGAAATCATTGCTTCCAGATATGGCCCGTTAAGCTGTTTAATTATCCCAAATATTAATTTGATAGTTAAGAGGTTTTTTTTTGCCCTGCCACCACTGTGCCCTGGTATTGGACCACCGAAAGTTTGGTTGAGTTAAGTGAATGATGGTTGTGTGAGTGGTTTACTTTGGTGGGGCAGTTCTTCCTCTCTTCTTCTAATGAAGTCAATCACCAGCAGCAAAGTAAGCTAAACAACAACAAAACGGAGAAGAACACGCCATTGGTTTGGCTCACGTAATTTGAGCACCGGATACCGCTGTAGGAAGTGAACATTGATGGCATTGTAACGAAAATGACCGAAAAGGGACAAAAATCAACAAATGCCTCGAAATGGAATTTATAAAAGCACCAAATTACAAATAACAAACCAACAGACAACAAAAGACACAAAAATGTACGAATTATGACAGAAAATATAATGAAATGTCCAACCATTCCAGAGCCACTCTATGGACCGGACGGAAAACAGAGACAAAACAACAAATCGTAATAAATTTATCTTTAATTTCCTTTTGAGGTATAAAAAAAAAAAAAAAAACACAAAAACGAAAAAGCCAACCACAATATTAGTCTTTTTGGTATTCCATCATTTTTATCGTTGTTGCTATCAGGCATTTTTCCGAGAACACTTCAGACTAATTGCACGCGCGCAAGGCAATGGTAGTTTCGAGGTTATTGCCTCTATATAAAAATTATCGCTACACACATAGGGGAGAAACTTAAATGAGAATATTTCTATTCCATGGTATTTTTTTTATTTATGGGTAAGAAATATTTCAATTGTACTTTATCTCAACAATAAAAGTCCTTTTATGCTTGGGGAACACAATGAAGGCGTTTTGTGAAATAAGCATTAAAGCAAGCAAGTAACAAGTAAATGGTCGCTAAATTCGACCGGGCTGAATCTAGGGATTCGACCACCATAGATCTTGCTAAAAATTTGCACAAAATTTGTGAAATATCGACCAACATTTCGGTCGATATTTCACGAATAAATGCTTCAATGTTGTCTTCCAATGAGTCTATTGGAGAGGGCTTGTCTGTATAGACATGAGTTTTAACTTAGGCCCAAAAAAATAACGTAAGGGCGTTAAATCGCACGATCTAGGTGGCCAATTGCCCGGTCCCGAACGTGAAATAAAATGTTCTCCGAACTCGCCTCTCAATATGTCCATTGTAACGGGTACTGTGTGGCATGTGGCACTGTCTTGTTGAAATCACATGTCATGCAAGTCAAGCTCTTGCATTTTGGGCAAAAAATTTGGATATCATCTAACGGTAGCGCTCACCATTCACATTTACGTTACGATTCTCATCATCTTTGAAGAAACATTGCCCGAAGATGCCACCAGCCCATAAACCACACCAAACTGTGATTTTTATACCCACCACCGAAGGATGGGGATATATTCATTTTGTCATTCTGTTTGCAATACATCGAAATATCCATTTCAGACCCTACAAAGTATATATATTCTTGATCAGCGTAAAAATCTGAGACGAACTAGACATGTCCGTCCGTCTGTCCGTAGCTTTTATGGGCCTTAGACCCTAAATCGGAGGATCGGTCTATATGGCATCTATATCCTAATCTGGACCGATCTGGGCCAAATTGACGAAGGATGTCGAAGGGCCTAACACAACTCACTGTTCCAAATTTCGGCGATATCGGCCAATAAATGAGTTTTTTATGGCCCCAAAATCTTATATCGAGAGATCGGTCTATATGGCAGTTATATTCAAATCTGGACCGATCTGAGCCAAATTGAAGAAGAATGTCGAAGGGCCTAATTGAACTGATTGTCCAAAATTTCGGCAACTTACTGTTCCAAATTTCGGCGACATCGGACAATAATCGCACCTTTTATGGGCCCAAAACCTCAAACCGATAGATCGGTCTATATGGCGGCTATATCCAAATCTGGACCGATCTAGCCAAAATTGAAGAATAATGTCGAAGGGACCAACACAACTCGTTGTCCCAAATTTCGGTTATAGCCAAATCCAGACCGATTTGGGTCAAGTTGAAGAAAAATGTCAAAGAGCCTAACACAACTCACTGTCCCAAATTTCGGCGAAATCGAATAATAAATGCGCCTTTTATGGATTCAAAACCTTAAATCGAGAAATCGGTCTATATGGCAGATATATTCAAATCTGGACCGATCTGGACCAAATTGAAGAATGAAGTCGAAGGGTCCAATTCAACTGACTGTCCACAATTTCGGCGACATCGGACAAAAAATGCGCCTTTTATTGGCCCAAAATCTTACATCGATAGATCGGTCAATATAGCAGCTATATCCAAATTTGGACCGATCTGTACCATATTGCAGAAGTATTTCGAGGGGCTTATCACAACTTACTGTCCTAAATTTTGGCGATATCGGATAATTAATTCGCCTTTTATGGGCCTAGAAACTCAAATCGAGAGATCGGTCTATATGACAGCTATATCCAAATCTGGACCGATCTGAGCCAAATTGAAGGAGATGTCGAGGGGCCTTCAACACAACTCACTGTTCCAAAATTTCAGCAAATTCGGATAATAAATGTGGCTTTTATGGGCCTAAGACCCTAAATCGGTGGGTCGGTCTTTACGGCAGCTTTATCCAAATCTGGACCGATTTGGGCCGAATTGAAGAAAGGTGTCGAAAGGCCTACCATAACTTACTTTCCCTAATTTCAGCAAAATCGGATAATAAATGTGACTTTTATGGGCCTAAGACCCTAAATCGGCGGATCTATATGGGGGGCTATATCATGATATAGTCCTATATAGCTCATCTTCGAACTTGACCTGCTTATGGACAAATTTGAAGATAGCTTTTTTATATTAGAGTGTTGGTTGTGTCTCGTTTTCATTGCTAAAATCCGATAAATAAGGAACAATTTTATATTTGTTCCAACTTTTTTTCCTGTGTAGAGTCGAAAATGGGCATTTCAATGTGTTGCAAAGGGATTGACAATAGTAACATGGCCCCTATCCTATGGTGATAAGAATAACATCCGACAAATCCCCATCCTATGGCTTGTATGATCCCATTTTGTTGGCGGTAAATGAGTATGAAAACTGAATTCCACAAAGTTTCTAAAAAAATGTAATTCCCAAGAATATTTTATGTTATAACGGAGTATTTAAATAAAAATAATAAATTCAGTCATTAGCCTTATAAATATGCCACTGAATCTAGTTAAATTTTTCTATATAACCAGTATATTTCAAATATTTCATTTGTATATAATCTTTATCGAAATAAAATAACGAAATTTTAAGGCTTGGGCTTTAAAAAACTTATTTACAAAACCTTTTTTTTGGGAGCCTCATACTGTTAGTAGTTAAGAACATTCGCAATTCAGCAAAAAGTAATTATAATTCGAAAATCCGATTAAAAACATTAAGTTAACAAAATAACTGAATAAAGTGTTGCTTGGTAAAGTTTTAGCTGGAAAAATTGTCAATATGATGATGCTTCAAAACGAAGCAGAGTCTAACCAAGTCTGCCGAAAAACAAGAATAATCGAGGTAGGGCTAATAAGATGAGAAATTTGGATAGAGGTAAGAAATAGGAAGTAATAAATAAACGGGCTTAAATTTCGCCTGGGCAAAACTTAAATGCCAACCACCAGGTTTAAAATAGATAAAAAACAATGTGGGCCTATATCCAATTCTGAACCAATTTTGATGGGATACGGCGAGCAAATATGATCAAACTGTACAAACTACGGTTGACAAATGACAACATTATGGCAAAATACCCGAAGTCTGATGAACATATATATGAGAGCTATATCTAGGAACATATATATGGGAGATATATCTACTTCTGAACCGAATCGTCGAGGAAAGCGTTGTGCAAAATTTTGGCTAGATTGGTCAAACAATGCGCTTGCAGTAGCTCATGGGGTGAAAATCTGTCATATATGACATATATGATATGACAGCTATATCTAAATCTGGGCCGATTTCTATAAAATTCACCAGTTATATTGAGAGTCATAAGAAAATCCTTCCTGCAAAATTTCGACAGAATCGGTTAACAAATGAGCACTTTTTTGCAATATTTCTCAAAATCGCACTATTTCAGAATCTGAACCGATTTTGAGCAAACTCCTCAGATACTATGGCAATCGTCTAGGAAAGCGTTTTGCAAAATTTTGGCTAGGTGGGTCAATAAATGCGCTTGCTGTGACTCTAGAAATTAAAAACGGGCGATATATTTATATATATGAGAGCTATCTCTAAATCTGAACCGATTTCCATGAAAATCACCAGTAATATTGAGAGTCAAGAGAAAATCATTCCTGCCAAAAAATCAGTTTAAAAATGACCATTTTATTGCATTATTACTGAAAATCGGACGAACATATATATGGGAGCTATATCTAAATCTGAACAGATTTTGACCACACTCTATGTATATTGTGGTACTCGTCAAAGAAAGCGTTCTGCATTATTTTGGCAAGATCGGTCATTAAAGGTGCTTGTAGTGGCTCTAGGAGTGAAAATAGGGTGATATATATATATGAGAGCTATATCTAAATCTGAACCGATTTCCATGAAATTCACCAGTAATGTCGAGAGTCGTAAAAAAATCCTTCCTGCCAAATATTCGAGAGAATCGGTTAACAAATAACCATTTTATTGCATTATTACTGAAAATCGGACGAACATATATATGGGAGCTATATCCAGATCTGAACCGATTTTTTCCAATTTCAATAGGCTTCGTCTCTAGGCCGAAAAACATGCCTGTACCAAATTTGAAGACGATCGGATGAAAACTGCGACCTGTACTTTGTACACAAATTAACATGGACAGACGGACAGAGAGACGGACGGACAAACAGACAGACAGACGGACATAGCTAAATCGAATCAGAAAGCGATTGAGTCGATCGGTATACTTATCAATACGTCTAACTCTCATTCTCTTGGGTGTTACAAACTAATGCACTAAGTTATAATACCCTGTACAACAGTAGTGGTGTAGGGTATAACAAGTAAGAGCGTGCTAAGTTCGGCCGGGCCGAATCATTATACCCTCCACCATAGATCGCATTTGACGAGTTCTTCTCCCGATATCTCTTTTTAGGCAAACAAAGAATATTGAATAAGAGATGTGTTACTATTGGAGCTTTATCAAATTATAGTCCCATTCGGACCATAAATGAATGCAGAACATTGTAGAATTCATTGTGTCATATTTCAGTTCACTCGGATAAGAATTGCGCCTTGTAGGGGCTCAAGAAGCAAAATCGGGATATAAGTTTATATGGGAGCTATTGATCGATTCAGATCATATTAGATACGTATATTGAAAGTCATGAGAGAAACCGTTGTACAAAATTTCTGCCACATCGGATGAAAATTGCGTCCTCTAGAGGCTCAAGAAGTCAAGGTCCCAGATCGGTTTATATGGCAGCTATATCAGGTAATATACCGATTTACGCCTATCTAAGCACAGTTATTGGAAGTCATAACAAAACATCTCATGCAAAATTTCAGCCAAATCGGATGAGAATTGCGCACTCTATTGGCTCAAGAAGTCAAGATCCAAGATCGGTTTATATGGCAACTATACCTGATTATAAACCGATTTGAATAACACTTAGCACAATTGTTGGAAGTGATACCAAAACACCGCATGCAGAATTTCAGTCAAATCGGATAAGAATTGCGCTCTCTAGTAGCTCAAGAAATCAAGATCTAATATCGGTTTATATGGCAGCTATATTAAAATATGGACCGATTTGGCCCATTTACAATCCCAACCGACACTCCTTCGAAAATTAGCGTGATTTCGACAGACGGACGGACGGACATAGCTAGATCGATATAAAATGCCATGACGATCAAGAATACATACTCTATAGGGTCTTAGACGAATATTTTGAGAAGTTACAAACAGAAAGATGAAATGAGTATTCCCCCATTCAATGGTGGAGGGTATAAAAATATTAAGCATCTCGATTTCCATACCAATTACAATACAACCAGCTTCTAAGGTGGACATAGATATAGCAGAATGTTATAATAAATATATTCTTGGTGCTAGGTAGGTATCCAAAGTATCCAGCCAACTTTTCATTTGGTTTGTATTTGTCTTGAAAATTTCTCTGCATAATTTACCAGAGCTTTTTACACCAAACTCATCTTGATTTTCAAAAAAAAAAAAAAAATATCCTGCAGCGTATCCATTTAAAAATGGCCATGATGGAAAACTACAGAACGCAGATAAAAAGTGAGAATGAAGAAAAAAATTACACTACTCAAAGGATAGATGAACATGAAACATACGAATCAGCAGAATTCTGTCGTAACATTTTCATCTACTTTTTCATGCCTCCCTCCCAGCTTCTACCCGTACCCTGCCTATTTGTGGGCGAATGTGTAATGACCCTACAATGTAATGTGCACAAAACCATTTTAATGTGTTTCCCTTTTCTCGTCCCACTGTCATGCTCATTGCCACCATGTTTTGCATTGCGTTGGTTTGACCTTTTTCAGAGTTGTTTTTTTTTTTTTCTTTTAATTTTAAACTTTATTACAGTATTTTGCTAATATAAATTATTTTTTGTAGGATGGCTGGTTTCGCTAGCTGCCGCTACCACTGCCTGAGTAGGAAAAAAAAGGACATTAATTTTGTGTTGACAAAAAAACACAAACTCCAAAACATCAGCGGCCAAAGAGAGATGGGGAAACGGACTATGAAAAAAAAGACCTTGTTGTAGCATTTTTTCTTGATAAGACTCTAAAGAAATGTCATTAAAAACGTGTAAATGAACTGCAAATTAAATACAAAAATAACTAAATGAAGGACTGGACAGGTGAAAATGTTGACAGGATCGAAAAATTGTGGGCCCTTTGGCTTTCGAGGCAAAGTTTTAGTGATAACAGTTCATTGGTTGATTTGCATCGTAGATAGGTCACACAATTTGGACATTTTAATTAACAACTTGGCAATGTTAATGAGAAAAGTCACTTTTAGGACAATATGGCAACAGGCAAACATTTGTAATTTTCTTGACACGGAACTTATATTTAAAAGGCTTTAACGTTTCACAAACAGAAAGTCTTTTCTAAGCCATGTTGGTCAAAATGGGCTACAGCTGTTTTTTGGACTTATTTTTAAGGAGCTCAAGTATTAACACATTTACAAGCCTTGTATTTTTTAAAGGCCACTAAATGCATATGCTTTTGGGTTTATTTACCAACTCACTGTTGTTGTAACAGTTTGTTGTGTTCTATCTTTCGTCTGCTTGATTCACTTAAGTGACATGATCCAGCAACTATGCTGCTAAGATGCGGTGCGTCCACAGGGATCTGGGTCTGAGTCGAGTGGGTCTGGCCGGGCAGTTAAACAGGTGACGTGTATCGTGTGGTCCCTGGTTACAATCGGGACATACATCTTGCACTTCGGCATCAATCCTTGCTCGGTAGGAGTTGAGGCGGCTGCATCTGCCGAAACGTATTTTTCTTCACGTAACCAACACGCATGGGATGTCCCCCATATATGCAGTGCATTGCGTTGGCAATTAGGAAAGTTAAGGGTTGGAGGGGTGAAAGAGGGAGTAGTGTTTATTGATATTAGTCTTAAATTTCTGAACGTCAATTTCGGTGGCAAAAATATATGAGCCGGAAGTCGATTTCACATACGAATGGTTCGGGCGAAAAATGAATATTATCGGTAATGCATGGTTCGGTCGACTGGCCAATCAATTACAAACGGGTGTAAGTTCCTGGCAAGTCTTGTATTCCTGGGGATAAGAAGACGAATATCCCTGGAACACACGCCATGAAAATAACGATAGAGCAATACAACGCTACCCACATTCCCAAGATGTTCAAGGGAAGCAATCAACACCATCGCTATTCGTTCAACCCGGTGAAGTAGTTCCAAGGATGATTTTGGAGCTCCTGCCTATATATGAGAGTTATATTCCATCCTCGGCCTGATGTAGTTAGTATAGATATTGAGAAGATCAGAACAGGTGAAATATTTCTTGCACCGACACTTCGAGTACGTGTTTTGACCAACGGAGATCACATTGTATCTTCATGCCCAGAACATTAATAGCATCTGACTGCTCAAGATCTATGCCGTCGATAGATATCGACGATTGAAGTGGGTCAGTGAATCGCTTGTGAGACAAGAAACATCACTGCGTCTTCTGTGCGTTAAAGTCTATACTCTGTTTATTCTACCCTACTCGGAAATGGCCAACAAATCCTGGGAGAGCGTCTCATCCATAATGCGCCTCCTGTCCACAATTTCTTGAAGGCTGGGCCTATGGTTGAATGAATATGAATGACATAGACTACTGTCATCGGCAAATGAGTAGACTGCTATACGAAGTCTGTCCCAATAGATCGTCAATGAAAAAAGAAAAATGGAAGGGGAAAGGACAAAGCCTTGTGGAACACCTGCGGTCAATGTATACTCATCTGATGAGAACCCATGTACAATATCTCGTACAGTGCGATCTCTGAGAAAGTTCGATATAAATCGAACGAAGTTATTACCGACACCAAAAGCGACAAGCTTTGATAAAAGTGCCTCTTGCCAGGCCCTATCAAATGCCTTGGAGATATCTAGAGCCACGACCTTACTCTCACCAAACTGGTGGATAGACCGAATCCATCGTTCCGGCAAAAATGCTATTAGATCTCCCGTAGAGCGATTTTTGCGGAACCCATACTGTCTGTCGCTAAGAAGGCCATTGGACTCTAAGTATCCGACAAGATGATCGCAATTGGCCGGTAATTCGCAGGGTTGTTCGCCCCACCTTTCTTGGGGATGGGCTGAATGTTCGCAACCTTCCAACGCGCTGGGAAAACACCCGCACAGTAAGCAAGGTTGAACAAGTAAAAGCGTGTTAAGATCGGCGGGGCCGAATCTTATATACCCTCCACCATTGATCGCATTTGTCGAGTACTATGCGCCGTATCTCTTTTTAGGCAAACGTAGAATATTGAATAAGAACTGTTACGATATTGGAGCTATATCAAGTTATAGTCCGATTCGGACCATAAATGAAAGCTGAACATTGTAGAAGTCATTGTGTAATATTTCAGTTCATTCCGATAAGAATTGCGCCTTATAGGGGCACAAGAAGCAAAATCGGGACATAGGTTTATATGGGAGCTATATCAGGCAATAGACCGATTCAGACATTATTATACACGTATGTTGAAGGTCATGAGAGAAGCCGTTGTACAAAATTTCATCCAAATCGGATGAGGTTCAACAAATCATGATCCCAGATCGGTTTATATGGCAGCTGTATCAGGTTATGTACCTAAATTGAACATAATTGGAGAAAATTTTATAACGTACACATACTATTTTCCTAGCATGGTATTTTATTGTCAAAAATAAATATTTAAAGGATAATTTTGTTCCATATAAAGTAAAAGAATGAGCAGCAAAGCGGCCCCGGTTCAACTAGTAAAGTATATATATTCGTGATTGTCGTAAAAATCTAAGACGATCTAGCCATGTCCGTCCGTCTGTCTGTTGAAATCATATTACAGTCTTTAAAAATAGAGATATTAAGCTAAAACTTTGCACAGATTATTTTTTAGTCCATAAGCTGTTTAAGATCGAAGTTGGGCTACATCGGACTTTATCTTGATATAGCACCCATATAGACCGATCCGCCGATCTAAGGTCTTAGGCCGATAAAAGCCACATATATTATCCGATTTTGCTGAAATTTGGGGCAGTGAGTTGTGCTTGGCCCTTCGACATCCTTTTCAATTTGGCCCAGATCCGACTAGATTTGGGTATAGCTGCCATATAGACCGATCCACCGATTTAGGGTCTTAGGCCCATAAAAGCCTCATTTATTATTAGATTTTGCTGAAATTTGGGACAGTGAGTTGTGTTAGGCCCTTCAACATCCTTCGTCAATTTGGCCTAGATCGGTCCAGATTTGGATATAGCTGCCATATAGACCGATCCTCCGATTTAGGGTCTTAGGCCCAAAAAAGCCACATTTAATATCCGATTTTGCTGTAATTTGAGACAGTGAGTTGTATTAAGCCCTTCGACATCCTTCGTCAATTTGTCCAGATTTCTAAATCTGTCCAGATTTAGATATAGCTTCCATATAGACCGATCTCTCGATTTAATGTTTTGGGCCCATAAAGGGCGCATTTATAATCCGATTTCGTTGAAATATGGAACAGTGCGTTAGACAGTTAGGCGCTTGGACATCTTTTTTCAATTTGGCACAGATCGGTTCAGATTTGGACATAGCTGCCATATAAATAGACCGATCTCTCGATTTAAGGTCTTGGGCCTATAAATGGCGCATTTATTGTTCGATGTCGCCGAAATTTGGGACAGTGAGTTGTGTTGGGGCCTTCGACATCCTCCTTCAATTTTGCACAGATCGGTCTAGATTTGAATATAGCTCCCATATAGACCAATCTCTCGATTTACGGTCTTAGGCCCATAAAAGATGAATTTTTTGTCCGATTTAGCCCAAATTTGGTATAGTAGGTTGTGTTAAGCACTTCGACATCTCTCTTTAGTTTGGTTCAGATCGGTTTAGATTTGGATATAGCTGTCGTCGATCTCTATCCTGTCTCCATAAAGGGCACACTTATAATCGTATATGCTTCAGATCGGCCTATATTTGGATATAGCTACCAAAAATACCAATATTTTGTTCTACAATGAACAATTCTATTGAACATTGACGTGTACTTATTAGATCACTTAATGACCGTGCCGAATTTGGTTCAAATCGGATCATATTTCTATATAGCAGCCAAGGGGGCAGAGATTTTCCATTTTTCACCGGATTTTGATGATTGGTGGTTTACACGTATGCCCGAGGTGGTGGGTATCCAAAGTTCGACCCGGCCAAATTTAATGCCTTTTTACTATTGGGTTGCCCAAAAAGTAATTGCGGATTTTTCATATAGTCGGCGTTGACAAATTTTTTCACAGCTTATGACTCTGTAATTGCATTCTTTCTTCCGTCAGTTATCAGCTGTTACTTTTAGCTTGCTTTAGAAAAAAAGTGTAAAAAAAGTATATTTGATTAAAGTTCATTCTAAGTTTTATTGAAAATGCATTTACTTTCTTTCAAAAAATCTGCAATTACTTTTTGGGCAACCCAATAGTTACTTGATTTTTTTACCGTTTTCAGTTTACGTGCGAAAATGAACTTTAACGGACTATATCTTCATATAACCCTTCTTTTGAAGGGCCTTCCCATAAAAAGTCTTCGGCCTATAACGGCTGTATTAAGACATCCGTGCTTAATATGGCCCAGATCAAACCCTTTTAGGATTAAGTTTCCATTTATAACGTTCTCCCGAGTTAAGGTCTTGATCTCACACAAAAAGCTCAGTTTTAGCCTGCATTTAGACGATATTAATGCATTTTCATTTGTTTTGTAGTAATTTCAGCTGCGCTGCCAAAAACTAAAGGTTTTTGAGAGGCCTTTCCACTACGTACTTGAGATAGCCCTCTCTTCTAAATACTGCTGAGAAAATAAGTGTTGCTAATTGCGTGCAGGCAATAGATTTAACAAACTTAGTAAGCGTATTAAAATCCCTCTCTCCATTGACAACGAAGGGGATGGTGTAGAACAAAGGTAAGGAATAAAAGTGCGTACAGCCTCCCTGGCAAAGTATGGCGTTGTGAACACAACGACATGTATAAAGTGTTGCGACATTAGTCAGACTAGCTGTAGCACAGGGTTAATACTGCTGGCAAGTGCAGTGGTGTGTGTGAGTGTGCGAGAGGAGATATTACATTTTTTGTTGACACGGCAAAATGTTGCTAAATGATTATGTATTTGTGAGCAAATGAGCACACACATACACATCCAAACTCGCACAGATACTATAGCCACTCTAACAAGGACCTATTTCATTATAGCGACAGACCACGTTTTCATTTAAAATGTGTAACAACCACGCAGATAAGAGGGAAATGCGTAGGTATGCCAAAGCAAGGTTAACTGGCTGTTCTATTCCTGTTTTATTTTTGCAGCATTCGTGTTTCCTCTCAAGAATATGACTTTCAAATTCATTCATACATTGCAGGCGAAACAGCACTCCTAGGATACACAACAATACATATTTTTTTTTTTTGTATGGTTTTTTTTTGGAAAGGGGGCTTCAATAACAGAAGCCTTACCTTGCATCTCTATGCTCCTTTCAATTTGAATGACATTTACAAATTCAACATTGAGTATAAGAAAAATTCTTGATATATGAAGTCCTGATGTTCAAAGGTTTTTGATTGAAGTTTATGTCATAACAGCTACAAGGCAATCAGAGGTGTATGGCAGTTTCATATATCGCACTGTGCAGAATAGTTCATATTGTGCTTTTTAAATTGGGTTAGATTGATATGCACCAAAGAAAGTTGCAGCAAAAATCGATGTGGTGCTTTTGATTTGCAAAAAAGAGGGTTTAAATTAAAAAGCGTGGAGAAGTATATGTGAAACAAGTAAAAACGCTTTAAGTTCGGCTCGAAGAGTCTAACACAAATCACTGTCCTAGACCATTAAACGGGAGATTGGTCTTATGGTAGCTATATCATAAAACTATCCGTTCTACACTATATCCAGGATGTGTTGTGGTTTAATATAGCCCATTGTACCAAAATTCAATGAAATCTGGTAATATTGGGTTGCCCAAAAAGTAATTGCGGATTTTTCATATAGTCGGCGTTGACAAATTTTTTCACAGCTTGTGACTCTGTAATTGCATTCTTTCTTCTGTCAGTTATCAGCTGTTACTTTTAGCTTGTTTTAGAAAAACAAGTAAAAAGGCGTTAAGTTCGGCTGGGCCGAACTTTGCATACCCACCACCTCGGGTATATATGTAAACCACCTTTCGTCAAAATCCGGTGCAATACTAATACCTTATGTCCCATAGCAGAAATATGTGGAGGAGCTTAACTTAACTCTTTTTCCCAAATTTCGGCAATATCGGACAATAAATGCGCTTTTTATGGCCCCAAAACCTAAAACCGAGAGATCGGTCTATATGACAGCTATATCCAAATCTGGACCGATCTGTGCGATAATGCAGAAGTATGTCAAGGGGCTTAACTTAACTTACTGTCCCAAATTTCGGCGACATCGGACAATAAATGCGCCTTTTATGGGCCTAAGACCCCAAATCGGAGGATCGGTCTATATGGCAGCTATATCCAAATCTAGACCGATCTGAGCCAAATTAACGGAGGATGTTAAAGGGCCTAACACAACTCACTGTCCCAAATTTCAGCAAAATCGGATAATAAATATGGCTTTTATGGGCCTAAGACCCTATATTGGAGGATCGGTCTATATGGCAGCTATATCCAAATCTGAACCGATCTGAGTCATATTAACGGAGGATATTGAAGGGCCTAAGACAACTCACTGTCCCAAATTTCAGCAAAATCGGATAATAAATGTGGCTTTTATGGGTTTAAGACCCTAAATCGGAGGATCGGTCTATATGGCAGCTATATCCAAATCTCTCCCAAATTTCAGCCAAATCGGATAATAAATGAGGCTTTTATGGGCCTAAGACCCTAAATCGGCGGATCGGTCTATATGACAGCTATATCCAAATCTAAACCGATCTGGGCCAAATTAACGAAGGATATCGAAGGACCTAACACAACTCACTGTCCCAAATTTCAGCAAAATCTGGGCCTAAGACCCTAAAACGGGCCTAAGACCCTAAAACGGCGGATCGGTCTATATGGGGGCTATATCAAGATATAGTCCGATATAGCCCATCTTCGAACTTAACCTGCTTATGGACAAAAAAAGAATCTGTGCAAAGTTTCAGCTCAATATCTTTATTTTTAAAGACTGTAGCGTGATTTCAACAGACAGACGGACGGACATGTCTAGATCGTGTTAGATTTTTACGCTGATCAGGAATATATATTCTTTATAGGGTCGGAAATGGATATTTCAATGTGTTGCAAACGGAATGACAAAATTAATATACCCCCATCCTTCGGTGGTGGGTATAAAAATAAATTAAATACCCATCACCGTAGGATGGGGTTATATTCATTTTGTCATTTCCATTGCAACACATCGAAGTGTTCATTGAGATTCCATTGCAGGATATTGTCCGGCTTTAGACCTTTGTTTAATCCAAAGCATAGCATAGTTAAAAACATTTAAAAGTCAGCAAAAGTGTGTTGTTGCTAGAAGCATTTAACGGACAATCTGCATCGCCATACCATACCATACCAACTATAGTAAAACCCCAAGACGATCTAGCCATGTTCGCCCGTCTGTCCGTCCGTCCATCTGTCTTCCTTTCATAAGAATGCAATATGCTGATACTCAAATATCATTTCGTATTTAACATCTTTCATACAGCTATCTTTAACCCACTCCTACTTTCTCATGCTACTGCAGGGGCCACACTTTATTTCCCTATGAAAATTTTTCCCTGACAGTAATCCACAAAGCGATATTGTGTTGCAGACACAAAGAGCAATATCGAGGTTGCCTCTGTTGTTCTTTCAATTAGTTTCTGTTTCAATTTCAAGAAAACTGTCTCCTGTTTCTTATCTAGGAAATTGCAGCCGGCATTTAACATACTTCGTATGATGATGTGCACCCACGGATCGGTATAGGGTAGACAAAAAGCATGACAAATTATTGAATCTTCATGTAGAATTTTTATTGAAAATGATATCGGTAAAGGGGTAAGGAAAGACAAAGTCGGAGAAAACCGACTTTAGTATATTAGTACCCTACACCACTACTGCGGTACAGGGTAATATAACGAAGTCTATTGATTCAGCTCCCATTTACATATGTATATAGCTCCCATTTACATATATGTTGGTCCGATTTGGACTAGTATTGCAATAATAAGGTCATTTGTCAGATTTTCATGAGGGCTTCTTTTGAAACTTTTGACATAACTGGTGAATTCGGTAAAAATCGGTTCAGAATAAGATATAGCTCCGAAAAATATGTTCGTCCGATATAGACCACTATAGCAACACGCGTAACAATTGACTTATTGAGAGGCGAGTTTGGTGAACATATTTCCTCACGTTCGGGACCGTTCAATTGGCCCCCTAGATCATAAACCGATCTTGGGTTTTGACTTCTTGAGCCTCTAGAGGGCGCAATTCTTTTCCGATTGGAATGAAATTTTGCACGACGTGTTTTGTTATGATACCCAACAACTGCGCCAAGTATGGTTTAAATCGGTCCATGTTTTGATATAGCTGTCATATAAACCGATCTTGGGTGTTGACTTCTTGAGCCTCTAGAGGGCACAATTCTTATCCGATTTTAATGAAATTTGGCATGTAGTATTTTGTTATGATATCCAACAACTGTGCCAAGTATGGTTTAAATCGGTCCATAACCTGATATAGCTGTCATATAAACAGATCTGGGGATTTGACTTCTTGAACTTCTAGAGGGCGCAATACCTATCCGATTTGGCTGAAATTTTGCATGACGTACTTTATTTTTACTTTCAACAACTGTGTCAAATAAGGTTCAAATCGGTTCATAACCTGATATAGCTGCCATATAAACCGATCTGGGATCTTGACTTCTTGACCCCTAGAGGTCGCAATTATTATTCGATATGCCTGAAATTTTGTACGACGGATCCTCTTATGACCATCAACAAACGTGTTTATTATGGCCTGAATCGGTCTATAGCCCGATATAGATCCCATATAAATCGTTCTCTCTATTTTACTTCGTGAGCCCCAATGGGCGCAATTCTTATACGAATTGGCTGAAATTTTACACAGGTCTCCAACACATAATTTAATTGTGGTCCGAACCGGACCATATCTTGATATCGTTTTAATAGCAGAGCAACTCTTTTCTTATATCCTTCTTTACCTAAGAAGAGATGCCGGGAAAAGAACTCGACAAATGCGATCCATGGTGGAGGGTATATAAGATTCGGCCCGGCCGAACTTAGCACGCTTTTACTTGTTTAAATATACTTCTTATCGATTTAGTCGTTTGGGATATAGCCCCCATATAAACCGATCCCCCGATGTGAATTTTTAAGCCCCTAGATGCCTCAATTTTCATCCGAAATGGCCAGAACTCAGAACAAAGACTTATGTTAAGACTTCCAACAACCATGCCAAGTACGAACCTAGTCGGTCTACAAACAGATATAGCCCCCATATTATCCGATCCGCGGATTTGATTTCTTGAGAGCTTAGAAGCTTTAATTGGCATCTGATTTGGCTAAAATTTAGAACATGGACTGAAGCTATGACTTCTAGCATCCATGCCAGGATTCACTAATAGAAGGTAAGGTTACTTGCGAGTAGACAAAGTAGTTAGGCATCATAAACATCATTGGAGATGTCAATTCTACCGTTTGAAAATGTCATCAAATAGGAGAAAACGTAAACAAAGAATGAATGAAAAAACAGAACGAGTTGACATCCTTAATGCCAAGTATTGACAAGAATTAAAAAAAAAAAAAACAAATAAAAATGTGTTTTTTTTTTCGGCCGGGCCGAATCTTTTATACCATCCTCCATGGAGCGCATTTGTCGATTTCTTTTCCCGGCATCTCTTCTTAGGCAAAAAAAGGATATAAGAAAAGATTTGCTCTGCTATTAGAGCGATATCAAGATATGGTTCGGCTTGGACCACAATTTAATTATATGTTGGAGACCTGTGTAAAATGTCATCCAATTCGAATAAGAATTGCGTCCTTTGGGGGCTCAAGAAGTAAAATAGAGAGATCGATTTATATGGAAGCTGTGTCAGGCTATAGACCGATTCAGACCATAATAAACACGTATGTTGTTGGTCATGAGAAGATCCGTCGTAATAATTGCGACCTCTAGAGGCTCAAAAAGTCAAGATCCAAGATCGGTTTATATGGCAGATATATAAGGTTATGGACCGATTTGAACCATACTTAGCACCTTTGTTGGATATCAATAACAAAACACGTCGTGCAAAATTTCATTCCAATCGGATAAGAGTCGCGCGCTCTAGAGGCTCAAGAAGTCAAGACCCAAGATCGGTTTAATTGGCAGCTATATCAAAACATGGACCGATATGGCCCATTTACAATACCAACCGACCTACTCTAATAAGAAGTGTTTGTGTAAAATTTCAAGCGGCAAGCTTTACTCCTTCGGAAGTTAGCGTGCTTTCGACAGACAGACGGACGGACGGTGGGACGGACAGACGGACGGATATGGCTAGATTGTCATAAAATGTCGCGACGACCAAGAATATATATATATACTTTATGGGGTCTCAGACAAATTTTTCGAGTAGTAACAAACAGGATGACGAAATTAGTATACCCCTCATCCTATGGTGGAGGGTATAAAAATTGTTAGTCGGCTGATCGCTTGGCTTAGCCTTATTCAGTGAATCCTGCATACATGCCAAGTATGATCCGAATCGGTCTATGAACAGATATAACCCCCATATAAACCAATACCCGAATTTGAATTCTTGAGCCCTTAGAAGCCTAAGTTTTCATCAGATTTGGCTGAAATTCGGAAAAAAATACTTGAGTTTTGACTTACAACATCCATGCCAAGTATGATCCGAATCGGTCCATTAACAGATTTAGCCCCCATATAAACCGATCACGGGATTTGACTTCTTGAGCCCTTAGAAGCGTCAGTTTTCATCTGATTTAGCTGACATTTTGAAAAAGAGCTTGAGTTATAACTTCCAATATCCATGTCAAGTATGATCTGAATCGGTTCATAAACAGATATAGCCCCCATATAAGCCGATCCCCGGTTATGACTTCTTAAGCCCTTAGAAGCCTCAATTTTCTTCTGATTTAGCTGAAATTTTAAATAAAGACTTGTGTTGTGACTTTCTATATCTATGCCAAGTATGATCCAAATCGGACTATAAGTAGATATAGCCCCCATATAAACTGATCCCCATATTTGATTTCTTCGGCCCTTAGAAACCTTAATTTTAAGCTGATTTGGCTGAAATTTGGAAAAAGAACTTGAGTTATGACTTACAACATCCATGCAAAGTATGATCCGAATCGGTCTGAAACCAAATATAGCCCCCATATAAACCGATCCCCGGATTTGATTTCTTCGGCCCTTAGAAACCTTAATTTTCAGCTGAAATTTGAAACAAGGACTTGTGTTATGACTTCCAACATCCTTGCCAAGTATTATCTGAATCGATCTATAAGCAGATGTAGCCTCATAGAGATCGATACCCAGGTTTGACTTCTGCAGCCCTTAGAAGTCTAGAATTTCACTTGATTTGGCTTAAATTTGGCCAAAAACCTTGCCCTATGATTTACAACATTTGGGGCCAAGTTTTAAGCGAATCGGTCAATATGGTGATATAGCCGCCTTTAGTACCGTCATCCCGATATGACATCTTGAGTCCAAAATAATTCTAATGCAAACTCAATAATTAAGGGTACATTTTTAGCGGAATCCATGGTGGTGGGTACCCAAGATTTGGCCCGGCCGAACTTAGCACACTTTTACTTGCTGATTTTAGGGCCTTTTGCGAATGCATTTATCAATCGATCAGTTTGCACAGCGATTATATGTATGACTATCTGTATGGATTTGGTCGAAATTCAACATATCCAATTTAAGGAAATTTTTATACCCTCCACCATAAGATGGGGGTATACTAATTTCGTCATTCTGTTTGTAACTACTCGAAATATTCGTCTGAGACCCCATAAAGTATATATATTCTTGATCGTCGTAACATTTTATGTCGATCTAGCCATGTCCGTCCGTCTGTCCGTCCGTCCGTCCGTCCGTCCGTCCGTCCGTCCGTCTGTCTGTCGAAAGCACGCTAACTTCCGAAGGAGTAAAGCTAGCCGCTTGAAATTTTGCACAAATACTTCTTATTAGTGTAGGTCGGTTGGTATTGTAAATGGGCCATATCGGTCCATGTTTTGATATAGCTGCCATATAAACCGATCTTGGGTCTTGACTTCTTGAGCCTCTAGCGTGCGCAGTTCTTATCCGATTGGAATGAAATTTTTCACGACGTGTTTTGCTATGATATCCAACAACTGTGCCAAGTATAGTTAAAGTCGGTCTATAACCTGATATAGCTGCCATATAAACCGATCTTGGGTCTTGACTTCTTGAGCCTCTAGCGTGCGCAATTCTTATCCGATCAGAATGAAATTTTGCACGACGTGTTTTGTTATTATATCCAACAACTGTGCCAAGTATGGTTCAAATCGGTCCATAACCTGACATAGCTGCCATATAAACCGATCTTGGGTCTTTACTTCTTGAGCCTCTAGAGTGCGCAATTCTTATCTGATTGGAATGGAATTTCGCACGACGTGTTTTGTTATGATATCCAACAACTGTGCCAAGTATGGTTCAAATCGGTCCACAACCTGATATAGCTGCCATATTAACCGATCTTGGGTCTTGACTTCTTGAGCCTCTAGAGGGCACAATTCTTATCCGATTTGAATGAATTTTTGCACGAAGTATTTCGTTATGATATTCAACAACTGTGCTAAGTATGGTTCAAATCGGTCCATAACCTGATATAGCTGTCATATAAACAGATCTGGGGATTTGACATCTTGAGCTTCTAGAGGGCGCAATTCCTATCCGATTTGGCTGAAATTTAGCATGACGTATTTTTTTTTTACTTTCAACAACTGTGTCAAATAAGGTTCAAATCGGTTCATAACATGATATAGCTGTCATATTAACCGATCTGGGATCTTGACTTCTTGACCCCTAGAGGTCGCAATTATTATCCGATATGCCTGAAATTTTGTACGACGGATCCTCTCATGACCATCAACAAACGTGTTTATTATGGTCTGAATCGGTCTATAGCCCGATACAGATCCCATATAAATCGTTCTCTCTATTTTACTTCGTGAGCCCCAATGGGCGCAATTTTATATGAATTGGCTGAAATTTTATAAACAGGTCTCCAACATATAATTTAATTTTGGTCCGAACCGGACCATATCTTGATATCGTTTTAATATCAGAGCAACTCTTTTCTTATATCCTTTTTTGCCTAAGAAGAGATGCCGGGAAAAGAACTCGACAAATGCGATCCATGGTGGAGGGTATATAAGATTCGGCCCGGCCGAACTTAGCACGCTTTTACTTGTTAATTTTAAATTATCAAAAGATCGGTTTTGTTCGACTTTAGTCCTCCATTAATTGTTAGCTTTCAGAATGTTGTGAACATCAAAACTGTGACCACTCTATAAGGGTGGTAGAAATACACATATTAGAGTCATATTTTGGTCTGGCCACCGTAGCGCAGAGGTTAGCATGCCCGCCTATGACGCTGAACGACTGGGTTCAAACCCCGGCGTGAACATCATAAAAATTTTCAGCGGTGGTTATCCCCTCACTAATGCTGGCTACATTTGTGAGGTACTTTGTCATGTAAAAACTTCTCCCCAAAGAGGTGTCGCACTGCGGCCCGCCGTTCGAACTCGGCTATAAAAAGGAGACCTCTTATCATTGAGCCCTCTTATCTAATCGGACTGCACTCATTGATATGTGAGAAGTTCGCCCCTGTTCCTTAGTGGAATGTTCATGGGCAAATCTGCATTGCCTTTGCATTTTAGTCTGATCCGTTTTTCTTGTAAATGCTTTAATTGTATGGTGTTTTTTTTTTGAAAAACAAATTCGGTTTTCCACCAAATTTCGATGAATTTTTTCGCCTGCTGGTGATACCCTTTGATAGCTACAAGTATAACCAACTTCAATTATGGTACTTCGTAGCAGAGTGGAGAGAAAAAAAACCAAACAACCACCTCACAATGGAGCACATACAAAATATTACTTTTCAAACAAAAAGCCACCCACATCGTCTTGAACTATAGAGCACCACCCACTGTGTTACCAGAAATAGTTCAAAGGAAGTTTTTTTGTGTTCCTTCCATTATCGTTTAT
>NC_081555.1:144099973-144157902 GCF_963082655.1 Stomoxys calcitrans
ACCGAGTGCAATTCTTGAGCCTCTAAGGGCGCATTTCTTATATGATTTGACTGAAATTCTGCACAACTACTTTTTGTGCGACGTGCCAAGTATGGTATAAATCTAAAGCAAAGTAGGGCCCGAATCGGTCCATAGCTCCAATAGCATAGCAACTCCTATTCATTATCCTTTATTTGCCTATAAAGAGATATGGGGCAAAGAACTTGACAATTGTGCTCCATGTTAAAGGGCTTTTAAGATTCGGCCCGGCCGAGGTTAGGGCACTTTTGCTCGTTTACTATTCCTTTGCCATCTAAACTTCTAATTAAAATCCAAATCCACGGGAGTATGTTTTGCTTAAACTTTTGTCCAAGCAAAGACTTTGGATTTTTTTTCATCCCAACCCAAACGAATACTTTCCAGACGAACTTAAAATGTTTTAATGGTTATGTGTCCATTGCAGATACCAGAATTTTAATTCGTTTGCTAATCCAAACGGAGGAAAACACCCAACTTTTTTTCCAGTTTAGAAATTAGAATCATTATCATGTTTATTTGGTTTGGTTTTTATGCATTGGCTAATAAAAGTTCAGCCAAATGACAAAAGTTTGTTGAAACTTCTTTTTTTATTCGCATGTCAGACACATGCATTCGCTTGATGTGATTTTGTGCAAGTAAAGCCAATATTTGTTGTTTAGAGAAACGAGAAACACAATAGACGCATGCTGAATAGTTTCCAATTAGCAGTTTATTTCATTTTCAATTTGTTGTTTTCTTTTTTTTTTTTTTTTAAATTTATAATTGAAACAATTCCAAATAGAGATCAATAATTTGCAAAGTGCTTTGGAGCCCAAATCAATCTGAGGATATTTTTACAAACACATTATAAGTGCAATGCATATTTGCCCATGAACTTTCCATTAAGGCAAAGGGGCAAACACCTCACATAACAATGAGTGCTATCCGATTTAAGTTTAAGCTCAATGATAAGGGGCCTACTTTTTAGAGCAGAATACGAACAAAGAGCCACAGTGCGGCACCTCTTTCTGGTGAGGTACTGTACCAAATGTGAGACACTGTACCGAATGGTATAGTACCTCAAAAATATCGTGAGGGGATAACCACGGCATATTTTTATACCCTCCACCATAAGATGGGGGGTATACTAATTTCGTCATTCTGTTTGTAACTACTCGAAATATTCGTCTGAGACCCCATAAAGTATATATATTCTTGATCGTCGTGAAATTTTATGTCGATCTAGCCATGTCCGTCCGTCTGTCCGTCCGTCCGTCCGTCCGTCCGTCCGTCCGTCCGTCCGTCCGTCCGTCCGTCCGTCTGTCTGTCGAAAGCACGCTAACTTCCGAAGGAGTAAAGCTAGCCGCTTGAAATTTTGCACAAATACATCTTATTAGTGTAGGTCGGTTGGTATTGTAAGTGGGCCATATCGGTCCATGTTTTGATATAGCTGCCATATAAACCGATCTTGGGTCTTGACTTCTTGAGCCTCTAGAGTGCGCAATTCTTATCCGATTGGAATGAATTTTTGCACGACGTGTTTTGTTATGATATCCAACAACTGTGCCAAGTATAGTTCAAATCGGTCCATAACCTGATATAGCTGCCATATAAACCGATCTTGGGTCTTGACTTCTTGAGCCTCTAGCGTGCGCAATTCTTACCCGATCAGAATGAAAATTTGCACGACGTATTTTGTTATGATATCCAACAACTGTGCCAAGTATGGTTCAAATCGGTCCATAACCTGATATAGCTGCCATATAAACCGATCTTGGGTCTTGACTTCTTGAGCCTCTAGTGGGCGCAATTCTTATCCGATAGGAATGAAATTTTGCACGACGTGTTTTGTTATGATATCCAACAACTGTGCCAAGTATGGTTCAAATCGGCCCATAACCTGATTTAGCTGCCATATAAACCGATCTTGGGTCTTGACTTCTTGAGCTTCTAGAGGGCGCAATTCTTATCCGAATGGAATGGAATTTCGCACGACGTGTTTTGTTATGATACCCAACAACTGTGCCAAGTATGGTTTAAATCGGTTTATAACCTGATATAGCTGCGATATAAACCGATCTTGGGTCTTGACTTCTTGAGCCTCTAGAGGGCACAATTCTTATCCGATTTGAATGAATTTTTGCACGAAGTATTTCGTTATGATATCCAACAACTGTGCCAAGTATGGTTGAAATCGGTCGATAACCTGATATAGCTGTCATATAAACAGATCTGGGGATTTGACTTCTTGAGCTTTTAGAGGGCGCAATTCCTATCCGATTTGGCTGAAATTTTGCATGACGTATTTTATTTTTACTTTCAACAACTGTGTCAAATAAGGTTCAAATCGGTTCATAACCTGATATAGCTGCCATATAAACCGATCTGGGATCTTGACTTCTTGACCCCTAGAGGTCGCAATTATTATCCGATATGCCTGAAATTTTGTACGACGGATCCTCTCATGACCATCAACAAACGTGTTTATAATGGTCTGAATCGTTCTATAGCCGATACAGATCCCATATAAATCGTTCTCTCTATTTTACTTCGTGAGCCCCAATGGACGCAATTCTTATACGAATTGGCTGAAATTTTACACAGGTCTCCAACATATAATTTAATTGTGGTCCGAACCGGACCATATCTTGATATCGTTTTAATAGCAGAGCAACTCTTTTCTTATATCCTTTTTTGCCTAAGAAGAGATGCCGGGAAAAGAACTCGACAAATGCGATCCATGGTGGAGGGTATATAAGATTCGGCCCGGCCGAACTTAGCACGCTTTTACTTGTTTTTTTCTAATGTAGTAGCTAGGATTCGAACCCAGGCATCATAGGCGGACATGCTAACCTCCTCTCTAGGGTGGCTTCATAAACCCCATAAAAGATGCAGTTTTTATCAGATTTCAGCAAAACTAGAAACGCAAATGAAGATTTGGCAGCCCGAAAAATTTTAATACCCTCCACCATAGGATGGGGGCATACTAATTTCTTCATTCTGTTTGTAACTCCTCGAATTATTCGTCTAAGACCCCATAAAGTATACATATTCTTGATCGTCATGACATTCTAAGTCGATCTAGTCATGTCCGCACGTCTGTCCGACCGTCTGTCCGTCCGTCTTTTCGACCGTCTGTCCGTCCGTCTGTCCGTCCGTCTGTCCGTCCGTCTGTCCGTCCGTCCGTCTGTCCGTCCGTCTGTCCGTCGTCTGTCCGTCCGTCTGTCCGTCGTCTGTCCGTCCGTCTGTACGTCCGTCTGACCGTCCGTACGTCTGTTGAAAGCACGCTAACTTTCGAAAGAGTAAAGCTAGCCGCTTGAAATTTTTACGAATACTTATTATTAACGTAGGTCGGTTGGGATTGTAAATGGGCCATATCGGTCCATGTTTTGATATATCTGCCATATAAACCGATCTTGGGTCTTGACTTCTTGAGCCTCTAGAGGGAGTAATTCGTATCCAATTTGGCTGAAATTTTGCATGAGGTCTTTTATAACGACTTCCAACAACTGTGCGAAGTATGGTTGAAATCGTTTATAACCTGATATAGCCATCATATAAACCGATCTGGGGTCTTGATTTCTTGCCCTCTAGAGGGCGCAATTCGTATCCAATTTGGCTGAAATTTTGCATAAAATGTTTTGTTATGGCTTCCAACAACTATGCTAAGTGTGGTTGAAATCGGTTTATAACCTGATATAGCCGTCATATAAACCGATCTGGGGTCTTGACTTCTAGAGCCTCTAGAGGGCGCAATTCTTATCCGATTGGGTTGAAATTTTGCATGAGATGTTTTGTTATGGCTTCCAAGAACTATGCGAAGTATGGTTGAAATCGGTTTATAACCTGATATAGCCGTCATATAAACCGATCTGGGGTCTTGATTTCTTGCCCTCTAGAGGGCGCAATTCGTATCCGATTTGGTTGAAATTTTGCATGGAGTGTTTGGTGTTCCAACAACTGTGCGAAAATGATTTAAGTCGGTCTATAACCTGATATAGCTGTCATATAAACCGATCTGGGGTCTTGATTTCTTGAGCCTCTAGAGGGCGCAATTCGTATCCGATTTGGTTGGGCGCAATTCGTTTCCGGTTTGGTTGAAATTTTGCATGAGATGTTTAGTTATGGCTTCCAAGAACTATGCTAAGTATAGTTGAAATTGGTATATAACCTGATATAGCTGTCATATAAGCCCATCTGGGGTCTTGACTTCTTGAGCCTCTAGAGGGCGCAATACGTATCCGATTTGGCTGAAATTTTGCATGGAGTGCAACAACTGTGCGAAAAATGATTTAAATCGGTCTATAAAGTGATTTAGCTGCCATATAAACTGATCTTGGATCTTGACTACTTGAGTCACTAGAGGGCGAAATTTTTATCCGTTTTGCCTGTGAAAAAGTGGCTCAAAAATCTCTTCCAACATATCCTTGGTACAGGGTTAACCAACTGACAACATTTCATTTGAAAGATGCAAATGAGCACGCTTTTCCATTTGTCCTTTTAAATTCATTATGACAAGAATTTGCGAACGTTGTGAGGACATTTTTATTTATCATTGCACTTGCTGCACTAAAGTGCTCATTAAGATTTTTTGCATAATTTCACATTCATTCTGCAGTAATGCAAAAAGAACGGTATAATAGTTCAAATATTTTAACTCGAGCGTGCAAATGAAAGTGTTATTCCGCCTGGGCTGATGTCTGTTGGATAGATGGCTGTTGCTCCATGATGCCTTGCAGCGTTGGTGATGACGATGATGATGCACCCAAAACGCTTAGGTATGCTAATGTGTTTGCGTACCTGTGATAATCTTCACTAAACATGGTGGAAGGTGATGTTACATATTAACTGTTGAAATAAACTTGGCATTTATGAACACGCCATGAAATTTATATGGGCTTTCATGGCTCTTGGCGTAGGCCCATACGTTTGCTGGGTACCCGTTTAATGGCACCGGATGTAGGAAACGAAATCCACGTTTGCAGAAAACACACATTTATTCTCTACTTTCCTGCTAAGGTATTCTAATTGCAACAGCTCATTCAAATTGCAGCAACTTTTTTGAGGACTAGGGGGAGATGTTATGTATTTACATTGGTCCATGGTAAATAATTTAAACTAAAGTTAGAACTGGCATCCAATTTAACATCCAATTATAAAAACTAGTTTTCTCCATTTTTATGAGGGGCTACATATTTAAGTCATTTGTGTATGGATGTAGAAAAATTTAAGTATTTAATGTGAAGAAAATATTTTTGATATAAAAATATAAAAACCTACCAACAAAACAAAAGAGAGGAAAATTGTATGCAAAGATGCCTGCATTCCGATTGAAAGTTCAGCTCAACGACAAGAGAAGTTCTATTGAGCATCACTTCATGTATTGCTAATTTTGCCCATGAACATTCCACTGAGAAACAGGGGCAAACTTCTCACATATCCTCCGTTTTAAAGCCGAGTCCGAACAGCGTGCTGCTATGCGACACCTCTTTGGAGAGAAGTCTTACATGGCATAGTACCTCACAAATGTTGCCAGCATTAGGAGGGGAAAGCCACAGCTGACTATTTACCACAAGAAAGAGCGTGCTAAGTTCGGCCGCGCCGTATGTTATATACCCTCCACCATTGATCGCATTTGTCGAGTTCCCGGAATCTATTCTTAGGCAAAACAAAAAGTAAAATAGGGAGACCGATTTATATGGGAACTGTATCAGGCTGTAGACCGATTCACACCATAATAAACACATATGTTTATGGTCAGGATGGAGAGGATCCGTTGTACAAAATCCATGGCAAATCGGATAACAATTGCGCCCTCTAGAGGCTCAAGAAGTCAAGACCCAAGATCGGTTTATATGGCAGCTATATCAGATTATGGACCGATTTTAACCGTACTTGTCACAGTTGTTGGATATCATAACAAAACATGTCGTGCAAAATTTCATTCCAATCGGACAAGAATTGCACACTCTAGAGGCTCAAGAAATCAAGATCCAAGATTGGTTTATATGGCAGCTATATCAGGTTATGAACTGATTTGAACCATACTTGGCACAGTTGTTGGATATTATAACAAAACACGTCGTCCCAAAATTCATTCAAATCGGATAAGAATTGCGCCCTCCAGAGGCTCAAGAAGTCAAGACCCAAGTTCGGTTTATATGACAGCAAACATGGACCGATATGGCCCGTTTACAATACCAACCGACCTACACTAATAAGAAGTATTTTTGCAAAATTTCAAGCGGCTAGCTTTACTCCTTCGGAAGTTAGCGTGCTTTCGACAGACAGACAGACGGACGGACAGACGGACGGACATGGCTAGATCGACATAAACTGTCATGACGATCAAGAATATATATACTTTATGAGGTCTCAGACGAATATTTGGAGTAGTTATAAAATGAATGACGAAATTAGTATACCCCCATCTTATGGTGGAGGGTATAAAAACGGGTGTAATTTCCAAGGGGGCCGCCCCAAAACCAAAACCGGTTGTTCTTATGATCTCGCCAGGTGTTAAGCGTCAAAGGCAAACCTATGCGCTACGATGGCCACCAATAAGCAGGCAAGTTAATTTGCGAAAATCTTTGTCATAGAAAGCTCTCCTTTGCTCAATGGAATGCTCTCTGGAATAATGACTTAAAAAATTAAAAATCTCTGAAAGTTGATGGGATTTTTTTTGAAACTGAAATCATTTCTCTCCAACTCAACTCATAAGGTTTGTAAATCTTCCCACCATCAAAAACAAATTGAAAATTTTTCCTTCCAGTAGCAGCTTCTGCTTACATATCAAAAAAAAAATTGTCGCAAGCATAGATGTAAAGGGTGATTTTTTTGAGGTTAGGATTTTCATGCATTAGTATTTGACAGATCACGTGGGATTTCAGACATGGTGTCAAAAAGAAAGATGCTCAGTATGCTTTGACATTTCATCATGAATAGACTTACTAACGAGCAACGCTTGCAAATCATTGAATTTTATTACCAAAATCAGTGTTCGGTTCGAAATGTGTTCAAATTTTGACAAATTTTGTTCAGCGATGAGGCTCATTTCTGGTTGAATGGCTACGTAAATAAGCAAAATTGCCGCATTTGGAGTGAAGAGCAACCAGAAGCCGTTCAAGAACTGCCCATGCATCCCGAAAAATGCACTGTTTGGTGTGGTTTGTACGCTGGTGGAATCATTGGACCGTATTTTTTCAAAGATGCTGTTGGACGCAACGTTACGGTGAATGAACACACTTCGAACCGAACACTGATTTTGGTAATAAAATTCAATGATTTGCAAGCGTTGCTCGTTAGTAAGTCTATTCATGATGAAATGTCAAAGCATACTGAGCATCTTTCTCTTTGACACCATGTCTGAAATCCCACGTGATCTGTCAAATACTAATGCATGAAAATCCTAACCTCAAAAAAATCACCCTTTACTACACATGTGATGTATGTATTACAAAATCTAATGAGATCATGTAGTTGGGAAAAAGTATCACTTGTTGTATACCTTAATGTAGCACCAGGGTTGCTCTTGCCATTTCACCGTCTTGTCATCTCATCGTTTTTGTTGTCATGTGAAAGAGAACATCAACAACAAATGTAACTTAAATGACATGACACGCACACACGTAGTGGACAAACGATGAAAGCAAAGCCAGGGCCAGAGAGTTAGCCACAGTCACAACCGCAACAGTTATTTATCTTCCGAAAAACATGACCCTTGAACATGAACAGCAAATATCTTGCGCCAAGGGGGCAGAGATATTATGTGTTCCACAGTGCTAGACTTTTGTGCAAGCACAACAATAACAAGTAAAAGCGTGTTAAGTTCGACTGGGCCGAATCTTATATGCCCTCTACCATGGATCGCATTTGTGAAGTTCTTTGGATGGTTTCTCTTTATATACAGAAACTAAAAAAGAATAATGGGAGGTCATAGCTAGGAATCCCCTTGCTTGGATAGGAATTGCGGCCCCTAGAGGCTCAAGAAGTATATTCGTTACATCGGAATATAATGGAGGTACCTCCGTTATATACCGATTTCGAACAGATTAGAACATCTATTTAAGGTTATGGACAAAGTCCTCTTGCAAAATTTCAGCCAAGTCGGATAAGAATTGAGCTCTCTAGAGGCTCATGAAGTCAAATCGAGATATCGGCTTATGTGGGAGCTACTAGCTGGAGCTACTATTGGAGTTTCATATTGTCCAGATCGTTCCACTTTTGATTTTGAGCAGTACTTCTAATGCCGTTTTGGTCTTGCGGAGCGCTCTAGGTACTTGAATTAAATTTCTAATACCATAGTTATACTCAACTCCCGAAAATTTTTCATTTGAGTTCAATATTCCCCGATCGGTCTACATTGATTTTTGGCGGTCCTTTTGAGGCTTGGGACGGCTCCCTAGGTACTTAGACCCATTTTTATACCCACCACCTAAGGATGAGGGTATATTCACTTTGTCATTCCGTTTGCAACATATCGAAATACCCATTTCCGACCCTATAAAGTATATATATTCATGATCAGCGTAAAAATCTAAGACGATCTAGACATGTCCGTCCGTCTCTCTGCTGAAATCACGCCACAGTCTTCAAAAATAGAGCTATTGAGCTGAAACTTTGCACAGATTCTTTTTTTGTCCATAAGCAGCGAAGCGAAGATGGGCTATATCGGACTATATCTTGATATAGCCCCCATATAGACCGATCCGCCGATTTAGGGTCTTAGGCCAATAAAAGCCACATTTATTATCCGATTTTGCTGAAATTTGGGACAGTGAGTTGTGTTGGGCCCTTCGACATCCTTCGTCAATTTGGCTCAGATCGGTCCAGATTTGGATATAGCTGCCATATAGACCAATCCTCCGATTTAGGGTCTTAGGTCCATAAAAGCCACACTTATCATCCGATTTTGCTGAAGTTTGGGACAGTAAGTTGTGTTAGGCCCTTCGACATCATTCGTCAATTTGGTCTAGATCGGTTCAGACTTGGATATAGCTGCCATATGGACCGATCCGCCGATTTGGAGTCTTAGGCCCATAAAAGCCACATTTATTATCCGATTTTGCTGAAATTTGGGACAGTGAGTTGTACTAGGCCCTTCAACATCTTTCGCCAATTTGGCGTAGATCGGTCCAGATTTGGATATAACTGTCATATAGACCGATCTCTCGGTTTTAGGTTTTGGGGCCATAAAAAGCGAATTATCCGATATCGCTGAAATTTGAGACAGTGACTTGTCATAGAGCCTTCGAAGTCTTTCTTCAATTTGGTCCTGATCGGTACAGATTTGGATATAGCTGCCATATAGACCGATCCTCCAATTTAGGGTCTTAGGCCCATAAAAGCCACATTTATAACACGATTTTGGTGAAGTTTGGGACAATGAGTTGTGCTAGGCCCTTCAACATCCTTCGTCAATTTGGCGTAGATCGGTCCAGATTTGGATATAGCTGCCATATAGGCCGATCCTCCGATTTAGGCTGTTAGGCCCATAAAAGCCACATTTATTATCCGATTTTGCTGAAATTTGGGACAGTGAGTTGTGCTAGGCCCTTTAACATCCTTCGTCAATTTGGCCTACATCGGTGCAGATTTGGATATAGCTGCCATATAGACCGATCCTCCGATTTGGGGTCCTAGGCCCATAAAAGCCACATTTATTATCCGATTTTGCTGAAATTCGGGACAGTGAGTTGTGCTAGGCCCTTCAACATCCTTCGTCAATTTGGCCTATAGATTTGGGTATAGCTGCCATATAGACCGATCTCTTGGTTTTAGGTTTTGGGGCCATAAAAGGCGCATTTATAAAAGCCAAATTTATTGTCCAATTTCGCCGAAATTTGGGACAGTGCGTTTTGTTAGGCTCTTTGACATTTCTCTGAAGCTTGACCAAAATCGGTCCAGATTGGGATATAGCTGCCAAGTAGACCGATATCTCAATTTAAACTCTTGGGCGCATTTATAATCCGATTTCACTGAAATTTGACATAGTGACTTATATTAGACTTTTCGACATCCGTGTCGTTTATGTTTATGGTTTGAACAATGACTTGTACTTATTAGTATTTGGTCCAAATCGGAACATATTTCGATATAACTGCTATGGGACATAATGTATGCAATTTTTACTGGATTTTGATGAAAGGTGGTTTACATATATACCCGAGGTGGTAGGTATCCAAAGTTCGGGCCGGCCGAACTTAATGCCTTTTTACTTGTTTTAGTTTATATCCGATATAGGCTATGTTTAGTCCGATATAGACTTTGTTTACTTCAGGTTGATATCTGCAATTTCGAAGGCTCCATCGTGACTACAACTGATGGAGTTACAGATGGACGTCTGTCTGTCCTGTGTCTGTCAAAAATTTTAGTCCAAACTGAAAATTAAGCACATCTATGCTTTTTTAAATAGGAGAGAATCATATCATATGTTGTTGGGTATCCAAAGTTAGATCCAGTCGTCCTTAATGAGTTTCTAGACGTTTGGGTCATAAAGCCTTTTCACTGTTAGCATTGCAGTAAACCATCTTATACAAAGTCTGTAGTTGCAAAACATTGCCTTATCTGGTCATATCATACCATACTTGTTAATTATGTTGTACTATATTTACCAACTCTTTCTCTATGGCTTCCTTGCATTGTCACGAAATTTAGCTGAGAAGTTGACAAATGTTAAAGTTTATCCTTTTGCAATTGATTTGTTTTAGTTTCACTGCACTTTGATTGAATGTCCCGTTTAATCAAATTGCTCAGTTTTAGTTTTATTTTTGTGTTCTTTATCATTCGCCTTCCAAGGTCCTTATTGTAATCGAAATTCTCGTCATTGTTGGACTACATTGTTTGGAGATTTTCATTTGCTGTTTGTTTGAAATTGCATTTCCTACTTAGTAAACGTTATTATTATTTGTGTTCTTTATAATTTTGCCTTGATTGTCTGCTGGTTTCCTTCATTTATTTTAGAAAGCAAATATTGTACCAATTGACTATGACTTTTTTTGACGGGCCATTGCAGTGATAGGGGGTGGTCAAGAAAGAGTCAGAAGTAAAACAAAAAAACCATTTGTGTGGTGGGGTCAGATTTTGTTTTTCCGTCAAGGATCCGTTCATGTGTTATTAATTTTTATAAAACTTAGCACAGTGGCTCAAATGGCGTACAAAATATAAATAACTCCACAACTTTTTGATTGGTTAACATGCGCTGAACAAAATACCCTATACATTTGAAAGGCGGGGCATAGGTTTTAAAAAAGAAGCAGTTGTTGTCTATAATACAGAATGAGATTCAGGGTGACAAAATTGATCGGTATCGACTTCCTCAACTTCTAGAGGCTATAACTTTTAATCTACTACAAAACCGATTTACATGATTTTTTCTAAAGAAATGCTTAGCAAAATCTTAAAAATACTTGTCAAAGTCATCGTAAAATATAAAAAGAAGTCAAGATCCCAGATCGGTTTATATGGCAGCTATATCAGGTTATGAACCGATTTGAACCATACTTAGCACAGTTGTTGGATATCATAACAAAACACGTCGTGTAAAATTTCATTCCAATCGGATAAGAATTGCGCACTCTAGAGGCTCAAGAAGTCAAAACCCAAGATCGGTTTATATGGCAGCTATATCAGGTTATGAACCGATTTAAACCATACTTAGCACAGTTGTTGGATATCATAACAAAACACGTCGTGCAAAATTTCATTCCAATCGGATAAGAATTGCGCACTCTAGAGGCTCAAGAAGTCAAGACCCAAGATCGGTTTATATGGCAGCTCTATCAGGTTATAAACCGATTTGAACCATACTTGGCACAGTTGTTGGATATCGTAACAAAACACGTCGTGCAAAATTTCATTTTAATCGGATAAGAATTGCGCACTCTAGAGGCTCAAGAAGTCAAGACCCAAGATCGGTTTATATGGCAGCTATATCAGGTTATGGACCGATTTGAACCATACTTGGCACAGTTGTTGGATATAATTACAAAACACGTCGTGCCAAATTTTAATCCAATCGGATAAGAATTGCGCACTCTAGAGGCTCAAGAAGTCAAGACCCAAGATCGGTTTATATGGCAGCTATATCAGGTTATGAACCGATTCGAACCATACTTGGCATAGTTGTTGGATATCATAACAGAACACGTCGTGTAAAATTTCATTCCAATCGGATAAGAATTACGCACTCTAGAGTGCGTCCGTCTGTCTGTCGAAAGCACGCTAACTTTCAAAGAAGTAAAGCTGCGTGCTTGAAGTTTTGCACAAATACTTTCTATTATTGTAGGTCGGTTGGGATTGTAAATGGGCCAAATCGGTCCATGCTTTGATATAGCTGCCATCTAAACCGATCTTTGGTCTTGATATCTTGAGTTTCTAGAGGGCGCAATTCTCATCCGATTTTACTTCCCCTTCAACATATTTGTCCAACATGGTCTGAATCGATCTATACCTTGATACAACTCCCTTTTAAACCGATCGCCCGATTTTGCTTCTTGTGCCCCTACAAAGCGCAATTCTTATCCGAATGGGCTGAAATATAACACAATGACTTCTTTAATGTTCAGCATTTAATTGTTTGCCCAAATCATTGTTTACCTGAAAAGAGATACCGCGCAAAGAACTCTACAAATGCGATCCATGGTGGAGGATATATGAGATTAGGCCCGGCCGAACTTAGCACGATCTTACTTGTTCAAATTTCAGCGAAATCGGATAATTTTGAGCTTAAGACATATATGAGCTTAAGACCTTAAACCGGCATATCGGTCTATATGACATCTATATGTAAATATGGTCCGATAAGACCCATATTTGGTTTGAATATTGGGGTTCGCAGTACAACTTCCTCTTTCAAATTTCAGCGAAATCGGACAAAAAAATGCGGTTGTAAGGACGTAAGAAGTCAAATGGGGAGATGGGTTTACATGGGAGCTATAATATTATTTTAAACTGATTTGGACCGTGTTAGACACAGTTGTTGGAAGCCATAACAGAACAGTACATGCAAAATTTAGGCCAAATCGGAAAATAATTGTGGCTTCCAAGGCTCAATGAGTTAAATTGGGAGACCTGTTTATATGGGACCTATATCAGGATACAGACCGATATTGACCATACTTATCACAGCTGTTGGAAGTCATAACAGAACACCATATGCAAATATTCAGCCAAATTGGACAATAGATTGTGGCTTCCAGGGGTTAAAGAAGCCAAATCGGTAGATCTTTTTATATGGGATCTATATCCAAATCTGAATCGACATGGCCCATTTACAATCACCAATGAGTTACATTGTATCTGTGCAAAATTTCAAACGGCTAGCCTTACGCATTCGACCGCTATCGTGATTTTGACAGACAGACGGACGAACATGGCTAGATTGCCTTATATTTTTACGACGTTCAAGAATATTTATTCTTTATAGGGTCGTAAATAGATATTTCGATGCGTTGCAAACAGAATGACGAATTGAATATGCCCCCCTCCTTCGGCGGTGGGTATAACAATTCAGAAAAAACCCGAGGCACTCTTCTTTTTGTCTCTCTCTCTCTCCTTTTATTGCGGGTGCAATAATTATCTGATTTGAAATATTCCACAATGACTTTTTTTACAACCTCCAATATTTGCGCCAAGTAAGATGCTAATCGATCCGGTTTGACTATTGCTCTGAATCTGTGAAAAACTAGTTGCAAGTTGCACGAATCAAATATGTCGGTATTTTGGCCGATTTCCGTACAATGAAATTTTGGGTATTCCTTAGTCCTTATCTTGCTTTTAAAACTGTATCCAATTGAAAAATCCCTCGAAGTGGCACCTCGTGAATTGGATAATCACTGTGATGATGACATTTTGTGAAGAACATGATTTTTTAGCCATTCTAGGTTTAGAAGTGCTTTCTATCATGATGCCGGATTGTTGTTGCTATATCGATAGTCTACTATCGAAATGATTACTTGTCCACGGCTCCAAGACAGCTTCCAAAATGTTTACCCGATAATAAGTCGCATTCACTTTGACACCAGTTTCCATGAAAACGTTTGGAGAGAGTCATTTGAAATGGAAAATTACTTCGAGTGCCCGTTGGCAGTTTGATAAACACGATCACTTTGGAAGTTTACGAATTGCTGCATTGGAAAATATTTCTAGATGTCCGGAATTTTCCAACGTTCGTGCAAGCGGATCACCATCGTGGCGGCTTTTGGCAATGTTACCAGTATTATTATATCGATTTAAGATGCGATGCATAAATTGTTTACTGTGAAGTGTTTGAGATCTTTCAACCAAATATAACGCAATCACATAATTACGCTTGAACTCCACAAATGCTTTTGATGGTTTGTAAACAATATAATGAGCTGTCAATACAATAATTGTCATGTAGCTGTCGATTCTCGTAAGACAGATATACCAGGGTGAACTGGGTAACACTTCGCGTTAGCCAGCCTGTAATCCCAAGTATTAATGATTTGATATACTGCAAACGGAATCACCAAAGTAATGCATTTCTCGCTCTCCTATGATGGTGGTCCTTAAGAGTATAGAAAATCAAATGAGACTCATTTTCCTCTAAGCGTCATTATATATTGCTCCTAACGTTGTGATTGCACATTTCTATTAATTGCAGCATTTATTTTTTTTACTCTATTTTTATTTTGGATTTTTCATCAGGATTGTTAGCATTTTTTTCTTCTCTGTGCTTATTGATTTGAATGGCAAACTTTTTTGCCTTCCTTTTGGAATTGACTTGAATTTTTTCAAGAGAAAAAAATATTGACTCTAATCAGTGAATTACGCTGATCACTTGACTGTTACTTTAAAAAGTTTAGATAAACATTCTGATGCATTGATTAAACAAATCATTGATTACTCGTATATCGATGATATGGCTGTTATAGATGAGATGGCGAAAGAAATGGTTGCAATTTACATTTTAAATTAAATCAATTTGCTTCCACAGCACGAAGTTACATCAAATGTTTAATTGCTTAATGGTAATCGATGAAATCAAAAACAAATAGAAATTTTGTTTTTTTTTTAGAGAACTGATGTATCAAGAATCATGCAAAACTGTACTATGTTCGGCTGGGTCGAATCTTATATACCGTCCACCATGGATCTCAGGTGTGAAGTTCTTTGCATGGTTGCTCTTTAAGCTCATTATTGGCGCATTTATTACCCTAATTCGATTAAATTGAAAACAGTGAGTGTTATTATGCCCATCGACATCCGAACGGAGTATGGTCCACATTAGACCAAATTTAGATATAGCTGTCAAATCAACCACATAGTGGTGTCACACTGCGGCAAGCCGTTCGGACTCGGCCAAAAAAAAGAGGTCTCTTATCGTTGAGCTTAAAACTTGAATCAGACAACACTCTTTGATATGTGAGAAGTTTGCCCCTTTTGCGAAATTGAATATTAATGGGCAAATTCTGAATCCCGACTAAGCTCCGGTTTCTGCAGATAAATCTTCACCATTGTAAAGCGGCTTCGGTGGCACTAAAGGTCCTTTTGGTGGCACGAGGATTTGAGGTGGTTCTTATCCAGGGACCGTGGGTATGTGGAGCAATGGTTCTTGCAAAGAGTAGTCTAAATGATTTTCTTCTTCCATTGCTTAGCACTGAAGATTCAGTAGTAGCAAGTCTTGAAATTAATAGGTCTCATTACTGACTGGCTTCCCTATACATGGCACGCGATTCAGAGATGCCGCCCTCACGTCCATATCGCAAGTTTCCAGTGTCCTGAGATAGAGTGGTACCTGCCTCACCTGCCCCTGAATGCGTACGGAAGCTCATCATGACAAGATCTAACGAAACTTGTGAGCATGAAGTCCTTTCGGAATCAGAAGACGACGCTAACACAATAGTAGTGGAAGTTCTGAAACCTGACTATGGCCCGGTTTTTATAGATAAATCTCCACCATTGTAAGGCCGTTTCGGCGGCACTAACGGTCCTCCTGATGACAGAGGGATTTGTCGTGGCTCTTATCCAGGAACCACGGGTGTGTGGAGGAATGGTTCATGGACTAACAATTCCAAGATTTTAAGTACTTAGGGGTACGGGAAATGGGAGACACAGAGCCTGTATTCTTGCAAAGAGTAGTCAAATTTTTTTCTTCTTCCGTCGCTAAGCACCGAAGATTCAATAGTAGCCAGCCTTGAAATAAACAAATCTCATTACTGGCTGAATTCCCTATGTATGGCACACGATTCAGATATGCCGCCTTCAAACCTTAAGTTGCTGGTTGAAGCCGCTTCTGTAGGGAAGAGGAGCTTCATTGTAGGAAGTGATGCTAATGCACATCACCAGATATGGAGAAGTTCAGATGTCAACGAAAGGGGAGAGCTGCTTATCGAATATATAATAAGTTGCAATCTGGCGATTTGTAATAAAGAGGATAAACCGAAATTTATTACCAGGAACAGGCAGGAGGTACTAAATATTACATTTGTATCGGAAGATATAAGTGGAAGAATATGCGACTGGGAAGAGTCCAATCCCATGGCAACCGGTCTAACGTACCGGATTGGTCCGAAGGAGTCTTTCATCGGCAAGGGCTGTCACCTCAGTGTACAACATTCTGCTAAAACTGGGAAGTGTTGGATGACCATAGCTTCTCTGTCCCTCGGCTAAAGAGAAAAAAAGCGCATTGGGATAAATTTTGGCACAAATTCTGTGCGTCCATCCCTTCTAAAGAAAAGGAAGTTCCAACTGCGCAGGATATACATAAAGGATATAAAGGTCAAGTGGATCTGGAAGGCCCTGAATGACTCGCTGGTGTCAGCTTGTCGTAGTGCCAAGCCAAGGGGCAAACAGAGCTGGTCTAAGGCAAAGGCCACAAGAGCACCACATGGTTGGGACATCTATAAGGATGAGCTAAGTAAATATAAGGTCGAGCTGAGAAAGGCACAATACAAATCATGGGTTCAATTCTGCAGCTCCGTGTAGGATACATCTGAGGCCTATAGGCAACGGCAGATTCTGTCCTCGAGACCTATTACGTTGGGGTATATTCAGAAGTCAGAGAAAGTATGGACAATGTCTAGTGAGAAAACACTAGAAAGCGCACCATTTACAGAAAGAGCAAAATAAACTCCCAGGTATTTTGTGCTTTCTGTAAATGGAACATTCTATCCTCTCAAGGAGACAGGTGCCAATGTATTTAACTTGTATCTCCTGCTAAAAAGAACTACTTCTGTCTTGCACGGATTTACGCCTAGACAGGAAATTGAACTTCAAATCCAACATTTTGAAAAGGGCAAGACTGTGTGTCATGCATTGGGTATATACTGCAGTTTTCAGACTTATAATGCAATATGGTGTTGTAGTCTGGTGGACGGTGTTTAAAACGTCCACCTACTGTTCAATAGTCCACCGGATCCAAAGGATGGCTGGTTTGTGCACCACACTGAATTTAATGCTAATCTAATGCCTATAGACATTGTGGCTAGACAAATTGCTGCGACCACTGCGGTGAGGTTAAGGGAGCTTTTTCATTGGTTATATGGCGGCTACTGACACTGTGTTATCCTTGATATAATATTCAATGTTTCAGGCAGTGTGGATTGCACACTACCTGTGGCCTAACTTTACTCATTGTCCCAAATTTTGTGGACATCGGATAATATATGCGCCTTTTATTGGCCCAAGACCTTAAATCGAGAGATCGGTCTATATGGCAGCTATATCCAAATCTGGACCGATCTCGGCCAAATTAAAGAAGTATGTCAAAGAGCCTAACATAACTCACGATCTCAAATTTCGGCGAGATCGGATAATAAATGCGCCATTTATGATCCCAAAACCTTAAATCGAGAGATCTGGACAGATCTGGGCCAACTTGAAGAAGGATGTCGAAGGGCCTAACACAACTCACTGTCGCACATTTCGGAAAAATCGGACAATAAAAGCGCCTTTTATGGGCACAAGGCCTTAAATCGAGTGAACGGTCTATATGGCAGCTATATCTAAATCTAGACTGATCTGGGCCAAATTTCCCAAATTTCAACAAAACCGGATAATAAATGTGGCTTATTAGGCTTAAGACCCTAAATCGGCGGATGGGTCTTTATAGGGGATATATCAAGATATAGTCCGATATAGCCCATCTTCGAACTTAACCTGCTTATGGACAAGAAAAGAATCTGTGGAAAGTTTCAGCTCAATATCTATATTTTTAAGGACTGTAGCGTGATTTCAACAGACGGACGGACATGGCTAAATCGTCTTAGATTTTTACGCTCATCAAAAATACATTTACTTTATAGGGTCGGAAATGGATATTTCGATATGTTGCAAACGGTGGTGTGAAAAAAATTTGTATCTCTAATTTTTTGGTCAAAGAAACCATTTTCATTGATTACCTTTTATTGAAAAACTTTGCTTTAATATTTAATTTTTTCTTTTCCATTAAGTACCCATCCTATGGTGGAGGTTTTAACAATAAATACAATAAGGTTAATTATGCATTTGTAATAAATTAATCAATGTAGTTTCCCGCCTATTTCCAATTTCTATCTATTCATTCTTCATTGCCCATATAGTAGAATATTCGTACTTTGTACGGATGTGCTGAAGAACACCCTTTGACCAAATTGAATTCAGTTTTATGCAAATTCCAAAGTTGTTCCCATCGACTTTGAATATGATTAGTCGTGTCGCATTCAATTTTCTCGTCTATGTGTTTATTTGTATGTGTGTGTGTGTGTGTGTGACATAAGTGCGGCTTTCTGGCAAGCAAACAACAACAGCCAGCGTATGAATATTTATGCAAATATCAATTTTGTCATGTAGAACAACAAAAGCAATCGCTTGCCGGTACTACATGTATGTATATGGTTAAACAAATAGCTAAATAGCTGCTGATGTTGGTGATTATATGCATTTGAGCCTAAAAGCGTTTAAATAAGTTTTAAGCATATTAAGCATAAATAAATTGTGGCTGATGATCAAACATTCAAACGTATTTGTGGACACACACACACACATGCACACAAAAGTAGGAATATCCATATGAAAACACTCCAAGTCATATGGGCTGAGTATTTATCTAGGCAAATTGTATCTAAAATAATAAATGATGGATTGAAGGCATTAGCTACAGTGGCGAGTAAATATACGATAAACAAGTAAAAAGGCGTTAAGTTCGGCCGGGCCGAACTTTGGATACCCACCACCTCGGGTATATATGTAAACCACCTTTCATCAAAATTCGGTGAAAATTTCATACCTTTTACTCATATACCTCATACCGATATGAACTATATACGACACGGATGTCGTAAAGCCGAACATAAGTCACTGTGTCAAATTTCAGTGAAATCGGATTATAAATGCGCCTTTTATGAGGCCAAGACTAAATCGAGATATCGGTCTACATGGCAGCTATATCCAAATCTGGACCGATTTGGGCCAAGTTGCATAAACATGTTGAAGAGCCTAACACTAAGCACTGTCCCAAATTTCGGCGAAATCGGACAATAAATGCCTCTTTTATGGGCCCTAAACCTTAAATCCAGAGATCGGTCTATATGGCAGCTATATTCAAATCTGGACTGATCTGGGCAAAATTGAAGAAGGACGTCGAAGAGCCTAACCAAACTCACTGTCTCAAATTTCAGCGACATCGGACAATAAATGCGTCTTTTATGGTCCCAAAACCTAAAACCTAGCTATCGGTCTATATGGCAGCTATATCCAAATCTGGACCGATCGGTGCGATATAGCAGAAGTATGTGAAGGGGCTTAACTTTACTCACTGTTCCAAATTTCGGGGACATCGGACAATAAATGAGCATTTTATGGGCCCAAAACCATATATCAAGAAATCGGTCTATATGGCAGCTATATCCAAATTTGAACCGATCTGGGCCAAATTGTAGAAATATGTCAAAGGGCCTAAGACAACTCACTGTCCCAAATTTCAGCGAAATCGGACCATAAATGTGGCTTTTATGGGCCTTACACCATAAATCGGAGGATCGATCTATATGGCAGCTATATCCAAATCTGAACCGATCTGAGCCAAATTGACAAATGATGTCGAAGGGCCTAACACAACTCACTGTCCCAAATTTCAACAAAATCGGATAATAAATGTGGCTTTTATGGGCCTAAGACCCTAAATCGGCGGATCGGTCTATATGGCAGCTATATCCAAATCTGGGCCGATCTGAGCCAAATTGACAAAGGATGTCGAAGGGCCTAACACAACTCACTGTCCAAAATTTCAGCGAAATCGGTTAATAAATGTGGCTTTTATGGGCCTTAGACCCTAAATCGGAGGATCGGTCTATATGGCAGCTATATCCAAATCTGGGCCGATCTGAGCCAAATTGACAAAGGATGTCGAAGGGCCTAACGCAACTCACTGTCCCAAATTTCAACAAAATCGGATAATAAATGTGGCTTTTATGGGAGTAAGACCCTAAATCGGCGGATCGGTCTATATGGGGGCTATATCAAGATATAGTCCGATATAGCCCATCTTCGAACTTAACCTGCTTATGGACAAAAAAAGAATCTGTGCAAAATTTCAGCTCAATATCTCTATTTTTAAAGACTGTAGCGTGATTTCAACAGACAGACGGACAGACGGACAGACGGACGGACATGGCTAGATCGTCTTAGATTTTTACGCTGATCAAGAATATATATACTTTATAGGGTCGGAAATGGATATTTCGATGTGTTGCAAACGGAATGACAAAATGAATATACCCCCATCCTTCGGTGGTGGGTATAAAAAAAAAGTTGAGAAAGAAAATGGTAGGTCGAGTTTACGTATTCAAAACAATTAGAAATGCATTAAAATGTTCTCACGAGTCAAGCTTCGTATATTTCGAGCATATTGTATTATTGATGATTACCATATCCGTATCAAAACCGTCAACTTTATTGAAATATGGATCGTCACTATACCAAATTGAAGCAAAATTGGGTAAAAAATGTTTCTCTTACGATATCAACAAACTATTTTAATCAAATACTATTAGATTTTAATCGTTATAAGCATCGATACTGGTGAGCTCTCACAGCTCATTATTCCAAATTGTTGCTAACTGGAATAAAAATGTACCTTTTATAATCTTAGGGAAATGATTAGGGAGATGCAGCGAAATAAAAAAAATTATACCGTAGAAAGGCATGGGCTGAAAAAGTCCGTAGGTTAACTACACAAAACTAAACAGTATGGAAAGGCAAAAGTCGGGCGGAGCCCAACCACCTACAAAATTAGTACACCACCTAGTACATACTACTTTTAATGCATGGAACCTATGTTCAAATATTGTTTGATTTTAATTTTGCATATCTATTGATATATTGAAGAATCTTGTAAGATTTTCTTACGATAGGACCCAAATTATACTTACTAAAGCCTTTAAGGCCATTTTATATGAAACATATAAATGGGGCATACATATATCTAAATCTGGACGGACTTTGATAAAATTTAGCATACGTCAATAAAACACCTCACTCAACATTTTATAGAGATCCAACCAAAATTGTGCCTTCTACAGCCTTATAAGGCCATATCGGAAGGAAGATATAAAGGGTGATTTTTTTGAGGTTAGGATTTTCATGCATTAGTATTTGACAGATCACGTGGGATTTCAGACATGGTGTCAAAGAGAAAGATGCTCAGTATGCTTTGACATTTCATCATGAATAGACTTACTAACGAGCAACGCTTGCAAATCATTGAATTTTATTACCAAAATCAGTGTTCGGTTCGAAATGTGTTCAAATTTTGACAAATTTTGTTCAGCGATGAGGCTCATTTCTGGTTGAATGGCTACGTAAATAAGCAAAATTGCCGCATTTGGAGTGAAGAGCAACCAGAAGCCGTTCAAGAACTGCACATGCATCCCGAAAAATGCACTGTTTGGTGTGGTTTGTACGCTGGTGGAATCATTGGACCGTATTTTTTCAAAGATGCTGTTGGACGCAACGATACGGTGAATGAACACATTTCGAACCGAACACTGATTTTGGTAATAAAATTCAATGATTTGCAAGCGTTGCTCGTTAGTAAGTCTATTCATGATGAAATGTCAAAGCATACTGAGCATCTTTCTCTTTGACACCATGTCTAAAATCCCACGTGATCTGTCAAATACTAATGCATGAAAATCCTAACCTCAAAAAAATCACCCTTTATATGGGTGCTATATCTAAATATGAAATAATTTTTATGAGACTTTGCACACGTATTTAAACGTCAACTAAAAGATTTCTCGCAAAATTTTGCAAAGATCGGACAAAAATTGTGGCTTCTATAGCTTTCAAAAGCCATATCGGATGAAAGATATATGTGGGCGCTATATGTAAATCTGAACCGATCTGAACAGTCTTATTGGCTGAAAGATATATATGGGACCTATATCTTAATCTGACCCCATTTTTATGAATGGGCAACCGTATTGGAATGTTAAATAAAATATCTCTTGCAAAATTTTGTAAAGATTGGACCAAAATTGCAGTTTCTACAGCCTTAATAGTTATATCAGCTAATGGATATATATGGAAGTGATATCTTAATCTGATGCGATTTAAATGAAATTTTGCACAGGTATTGAAAACGTGAAATAAAACATATAAAACATATAAAACATATATATAAAACAAATAAAACATACATCACATCATTTTGTACAGATCGGATCAAAATTGTGATTACCACAGCCTTAAAAGACCATATCGGATGAAAGATATATATGGGAGCTATATCTAAATCTGATCCGAATCTGGTGAAATACTGCACATATATTGGGACGTAAAAAACAGAACTTCGAGTCGAATTTGGTGAAGATCAGATCATAATTGTGGCTTCTCCTGCTTTAAAAGACTTATCGGATGAATATATATATATAGCAGCTATATCTTAATCTGACGCGATTTTGATTGAATTTTGCACATATATTGAGACTTCATAAAAACGACTCCACGCCTAATTTGGTAAAGATCGGACCAAAATTGTGGCTTCTACAGCCTTAATAGATCAAATCGGATGAAAGATATATATGGGAGCTATATCTAAATCTGAACTAATTTTAATGAAATCCAGATATGTTAAGTTCAGTAACGAAATAGACCGTGCCAAATTTTGTGTAGTTTGGTTGAAAATTGGAGCTACTACTGCCATTTAAGTGCAAATCGGGCGATACATATATATGGGAGCTATATCTAAATCTGAACCGATTTTATTGAAATTTCAACCGATATGTTAACATACGTAACGCAACACTCAGTGCCAAATTTTGTGCAGATCGGTTGAAAATTGTAGCTTCTACGGCCATTAAATTGCAAATCGGGCTATACATATATATGAGAGCTATATCTAAATCTGGACCGATTTTCATGAAATTTTCCACACATATGAGGACGTTGAATAAAACATCCCATGCCAAATTGGACCGTATTTTTTCAAAGATGCTGTTGGACGCAACGTTACGGTGAATGAACACATTTCGAACCGAACACTGATTTTGGTAATAAAATTCAATGATTTGCAAGCGTTGCTCGTTAGCAAGTCTATTCATGATGAAATGTCAAAGCATACTGAGCATCTTTCTCTTTGACACCATGTCTGAAATCCCACGTGATCTGTCAAATACTAATGCATGAAAATCCTAACCTCAAAAAAATCACCCTTTACAGCCTTAAAAGTCCAAATCGGATAAAAAATATATATGGGAGCTATATCTAAATCCAGAACGATTTTTATGAAACTTTGCACACATATGTATACCTCAAATAAAACACCCAATGCCAACTTCTGTAAAGATCGGACTAAAATTGTGGCTTCTACAGCCTTAAAAAGCCATATCGGATGAAAGATATATATGGCAGCTATATCTAAATCGGAACCGATTTTTTTCAAAATCAACAGCGTTTGTCATTAGGCCACAAAAATTGACACACGCAAAATTTCGCGATAATCGGACAACAAATACGACCTGCACTTTGATTACCAGAATACATGGACTCACAGACGGACAGGCGGACATGGCTAAATCGAATCAGAAAGTGATTGTGAGCCGATCGGTATATTTATCAATGGGTCTAGGTCTTCTCCTTCTTAGCGTTGTAAAGAAATGCACAAATCTAAGTGGATTCCTCTAAAAATGTGCCTTTATTACCTAGGATATATTTGGTTGCCCAAAAAGTAATTGTCGGTAATATAGTAGTAATATAGTCGGCGTTGACAAATTTTTTCAACGGCCTGTGACTCTGTAATTGCATTCTTTCTTCTGTCAGTTATCAGCTGTTACTTTTAGCTTGCTTTAGAAAAAAGTGCGCGAAATTTTGTTTACATTTGTTTGTTTGGCGTCAATTTTAATATGGGTACCACATGTATTGAAAGAAATTCATTAAACAAACCGCAATGAATTCGATCCGTTTTTAAAACGAATCATAACTGGAGATGAAAAATGGATTGTTTACAACAACGTTAGTCGAAAACGATCATGGTCCAAGCATGGTGAACCAGCTCAAACCACTTCAAATGCTGATATCCACCAAAAGAAGGTTATGCTGTCTGTTTGGTGGGATTGGAAGGGTGTGGTATATTTTGAGCTGCTTCCAAGGAACCAAACGATTAATTCGGATGTTTACTCTCAACAATTGGACAAATTGAATACAGCCATCAAGGAGAAGCGACCAGAATTGGTCAATCGTAAAGGTGTCATATTCCATCAGGACAACGCTAGACCGCACGCATCTTTGGTCACTCGCCAAAAACTGAGTGAGCTTGGCTGGGAACTTTTGATGCATCCACCATATAGCCCTGACCAGATCGGTGTATATAGCAACTATATCCAAATATGGCCCGCTCAAGAACTTAATTAACGTGCATCTGTGCCAAATTTCAGCTCAATATCTCACTTTTTGAAGGCTGTATAGTGATTACAACAGATGGACGGACAGACAAACGGACATTGTTAAATCGACTTAGAATTTTACAACGATCCGAGATATATTCACTTTGTAGGGTCGGAAATGGACATTTCGTTGTGTTGCAAACGGAATGACTAAATGAATATACCTCCTTCGTATGGGGGTGGGTAAAAATTGAAATTTTGTTACTTTTTTTGATAAAATATGAACTCTTTGTCGCATGTCCCAAATATCATTCTTTCGCTTGTCCAACTAAATATGATTGCAGCAATTTCAATTGCAACCTCCCCGCAATGGGATGTGCAATTTTGTTTATTTTGTAAATGTTTGCAAAATTTTTGAACTCATCAATTACACAAAATAGGCAATCATAAATATTTAGAAAAATTATTTAGCTGAAAACAAATAGAGTTTTTGTAAAATCACATGAAGCGTGATATCAATTTGGCCATTACATAATATTGACATGTCATTTGTCATTATCAGATGAGAAAATGTGGATGTAGCTCTACGACTGTTTGGCAGTTTGTATGTCCACACACCACGGGGATGAGCTCAAATGTGCGAAATGAATATAAACCAAATCAATTTGAATAAAAACGTATTTTTATTAAAAGTACATTAATCAATTTGCATTTCATATGAGTTATAATGAAATGTTATCATATTTCAATGGTACGGCGCAGTATGAGTTCATATGCAAATTGACATTTGTCAACATTAAATTGCGGTTTTAATTGAAATGAAAATCAATTGATTTGCAAATAATATTTTTTATACCCACCACCATAGCATGGCAGGGGGGCATACTAATCTAGTCATTCTTTTCGTTTGTAACACATCGAAATATTGATCTGCGACCTCATAGAATATAAATCTGTTTTTCCAATAAGGACTTGAACACTTTTTTTAATATTTCAAAAATTTTATAATCGATTTGTAGTACAATCAAATCATTTATGGAACTCGACTTAATATGGCCAACGCTGGCAAGTTTGCATCTGTTAATACTTTGAACCTAATTTTCGATGACCAGGCCACACATTTCACAGCAGACGGTCGCTATTTCCCATCAATGTTGACTCTGAGCTCTTCCAACTTCGCACATTGAAATAGAATCGAAAAACAAGTAAACAGACGTTAAATTCAGTCAGGCCGAACTTTGGATACCCACTACCTCGGGTATATATGTAAACCACCTTTCGTCATAATCCGGTGAAAAATGCATAATTTATGCCTCCCTAGCAGCTTTATCGAAATACGGTCTGTTTTGGAATAAATTCGACACGCATATTGCCAAATATGTATCTTTCTGGTTGCCATATCGAAATATAGAGCGATCTGAACCATATACGACACGGATGTCGAAAAGCCTAACATAAGTCACTGTGTCATATCTCAGCGGATTATAAATGTTCCTTATATGGGGCCAAGACTTTAAATCGAGAGATCGGTTTATATGGAAGCTATATCCAAATCCGGACCGATCTAGGCCATATTGCAGGAAGATGTCGAAGGACCTAACACAACTTACTGTCTCGAATTTCAGGGATATCGGACAATAAATGCGCCATTTATGGTCCCAAAACCTATATGGCAGCTGTATTCAAATCTGAACCGATGTAGGAAATATTGCAGGAAGATGTCGAATGACCCAGCACAACTCACCGTTCCGAATTTCGGCGACATCGGACAAAGAATGCGCCTTTTATAGGCCAAAAACCTGAAATCGAGAGATCGGTCTATATGGCAGCTATATCCAAATCGGAACCGATCTAGGCCATATTGCAGGAAAATGTCAAGGGGCATAACATAACTAACACTCCTAAATTTCGGGGAAATCCGATTATAAATGCGCCTTATATGGGCCCAAGACCTTAAATCGAGAGATCGGTTTATAAATGCGCCTTATATGGGCCCAAGACCTTAAATCGAGAGATCGTTCTACATGGCAGCTATATCCAAATCTCAACCGACCTAGGCCATATGGCAGGAAGATGTCGAATGACCCAGCACAACTCACCGTTCCGAATTTCGGAGACATCGGACAAAGAATGCGCTCTTTATGTGCCCAAGATCTTAAATCGAGTGATCGTTCTATATGGCAGCTATATCCAAATCTGAACCGATCTAGGCCATATTGTGGGGAAATGTTGAGGGGCATAACACAACTCACTGTCCTAAATTTCGGGGAAATCGGATTATAAATGCGCCTTTTATGGGCCCAGACCTTAAATCGAGAGTTGGATCTATATGACAGCTATATTCCATTTTGAACCGATCTAGGCCATATTGTGGGAAAATGTTGAGGGGCATAACACAACTCACTGTCCTAAATTTCGGGGAAATCCGATTATAAATACGCCTTATATGGGCCCAAGACCTTAAATCGAGAGATCGGTCTATATGGCAGCTATATCCAAATCTGAACCGATCAAGGCCAAATTTAAAAAGAATGTTGAAGGGCCTAACCTTACTCACTGTCCCAAATTTCGGGGAAATCGGATTATAAATGCGCCTTTTATGGGCCCAAGACCTTAAATCGAGAGTTGGATCTATATGACAGCTATATTCAAATTTGAATCGATCTAGGCCATATTGTGGGAAAATGTTGCGGGGCATAACACAACTCACTGTCCTAAATTTCGGGAAAATCCGATTATAAATAGGCCTTATATGGGCCCAAGACCTTAAATCGAGAGATCTGTCTATATGGCAGCTATATCCACATCTGGACCGATCAAGGCCAAATTGAAAAAGAATGTTGAAGGACCTAACCTAACTCACTGTCCCAAATTTCGGGGAAATCGGATTATAAATGCGCCTTTTATGGGCCCAAGACCTTAAATCGAGAGTTGGATCTATATGGCAGCTATATCCAAATCTGAACCGATCTGGGCCAAATTCAAGAAGTTTGTCGGTTAGCCTAACACAACTCGCTGTCCCAAATTTCAGCAAAATTGGAAAATAAATGTGGCTTTTATGGGCCTAAGACCCCAAATCGGCGGATCGGTCTATATGGGGGCTATATCAAGATGTAGTCCGACATAGCGCTAGGCGGACAGACACGCTAGGCGGACAGACACGATAGGCGGACACGCTAGGCGGACACACTAGGCGGACACGCTAGGCGGACACGCTAGGCGGACACGCTAGGCGGACCCGCTAGGCGGACACGCTAGGCGGACACGCTAGGCGGACACGCTAGGCGGACACGCTAGGCGGACACGCTAGGCGGACACGCTAGGCGGACACGCTAGGCGGATACGCTAGGCGGACATTCTAGGCGGACACGCTAGGCGGACACGCTAACCGGACACGCTAGGCGGACACGCTAACCGGACACGCTAGGCGGACACGCTAGGCGGACACGCTAGGCGGACACGCTAGGCGGACACGCTAGGCGGACACGCTAGGCGGAAACGCTAGGCGGACACGCTAGGCGGACACGCTAGGCGGACACGCTAGGCGGACACGCTAGGCGGACACGCTAGGCGGACACGCTAGGCGGACACGCTAGGCGGACACGCTAGGCGGACACGCTAGGCGGACACGCTAGGCGGACACGCTAGGCGGACACGCTAGGCGGATACGCTAGGCGGACACGCTAGGCGGACACGCTAGCCGGACACGCTAGGCGGACACGCTAGGCGGACACGCTAGGCGGACACGCTAGGCGGATACGCTAGGCGGATACGCTAGTCGTACACGCTAACCTCATCGTAGGCGGACACGCTAACCTCTGCGATACGGTTATCACCTGGTTCAGTGATATGAATTCCGTATAAACCTATCTCCCAAGTTGACGTTGAGCTCTTGTAAATCGCAATTCTTGTCCGATTTGGCGTAGTGTTTATACCCAACACCCCCACTGTGGTACAGGATATTATAAGTTTGTGCATTTGTTTGCAACGCTAAGAAGGAGAAGAGCTGGACCCATTGATAAGTATACCGATCGACTCAGAATCACTTTCTGATACGATGTCCGTCTATCCGTCTGTGAGTCCATGTATTCTTGCATCATCTTAAATGCAAAACAGCGCACCTCAAATAACCCATAAATGCAAAGAATATGCGCATATAATATATTAAGCATTCACAAGTACTTTCTGACATAATTACGAATATCAATCTCAAACATGGTCCATTATTCGATCAGACGGATATTTAAGGAGTTACAAGCATTTTACACTTTGGCCCTTAGAGTAAATTTCTTTGATTTGGTTTTTGTTTTTAAAGATTATTTCAAATCAAAACTTTAAAATCTTGAAAAGAACATGCAGTTATTAAAACTGCTAAACTAAACTAGTGGTTATTGTTCCGAAACCTTATCATCTGTTTTTGCAGGGAAGCCAACATCATATCACATGATGTGATAAGATGGATTATGCTGTTGTCAAACTGTTTGTCTAGTTGGCCTGCTTTGGTCGGTCCTTTTGGGTTTACAGATATAGGTGTGTGTATTTGAACATGTTTGTGTGTGTGCGTCCCTATGTTCATGCTCATTTGATTCTTGGCTTCTGATCTTTTTTTTTTTTTTTGTTTTAGAGAAACTTGGTTTTGTGCATATTTTGTAAAAATATCCTGTTGTGTCAGTTGGTGGGTTGTCGGCCTCGCCGTTGATGTGCAATTGTGTTGGTTTGTTGGTTTTTCCCTTCCAGTTGAGAGTGGACTGGTTGATGTCTGATTTTGATTTTGTTTCTATGGTTGCAATTGTGGTGTGATGTACGATTCTCTCTCTCTCTCTCGCATACATGTTGTTGTAAACTAATACGGGAGTTTGTACCTGTTTGGTATTGAATAAACAAAAATGGCTGGGACCCGGAAAAGTTAACTCGAATTTAGTTGTGCTACGTTTAAAGCTAAAAGTGATGCATCAAATGACTTAATAAAGTTCCGATTTAATTGCTGGAAACGATGTGCTAAAGAGAATACAATGTATGCACAACTTTTCGTCTAGATTTCCTCTGGTACGTTTACGAAGAAAAAGTAAAAGCGAGCTAAGTTCGGTTTGGTCAAATTTTGTGTACACTCCTCCATGGATATCTTTTTATGCAAACAAAGGATAATGGTAAGAAACGGTACGCTATTGGAGCTATATAAAGTTATACCCTCACAAGAGGAGTTTACCCATTATCCTGTGTCTTCTACCAGCATTTACGGGGAAGTGGCATACTCCTCTTCGTCATTTCACACCTTTCAGGAGTCTGCCTCACTCTGTGGCCAGTGCAACGCCAAAGATGTAACGTTGCAATGACCAGACTAGACCATGCTTCCTTAGATAAAAGATAAGCGACATCCTATTCCACAAAATAATAGGCGTTTTTTACCCGGTAGGACGTCGAAAATCCTATGGGGAGATCCGGATCGTAAGGACAGTATAGCTTTCGGCATCAAAACCGAACACATAGGACTACTAACTCAGGGGGAAGATGATGAGACTTTGGACCATTTATTATTCCATTGTCCGGCTTTCCCTTCTAACAGACATCGGTACATAGGTGGGAACACAATACCAGACATAAGCCAACTTGTTATGGAAAACAATTAAAGATTTTACCATAGAACCACAACCACAAGTACCACAGAATTCCTAACTGAGATTTTTTTCGTAGTTACTTTGTAGTATTTTAGAGCGCACAACAAGCCGAATGCTGGCTTAGGTGTTTGTCCATAGTGGTATGGGGCGGATTGATATCCGCACCCACTTTTCAATTTAGCTTAACCTAACACGGCAAACCTGCAACCCACAGCAGTAGCCCACTCTTTTAATCGCACATTCATCGTAGAAGACATCCACCTTACCAAGGAGTTCGAATATGAGAGGCTCACTAAAACTGGAGCACAACCTGGGCCAATCGACAATCCATTTCTGGCAGATATATGTCCGTAATTTCTTTTGAACTTAACTTAACCCAACGCTAACCCGGCAAACGTGCAACCCACAGCAGTACCCCACGCTTTAGTCGCGCATTCATCGTAGGCGACATCCACCCTACGAAGAAGTTTGAATAAGGGAGGCTCACTAAAACTGCAGCATGATCTGCGCCAATCGGCAATCCATTTCTAAACAGCTCGTCGGCAGCTTGGTTTCCCACAATTGCTAGATGGCTCGGGACCCAGTTGAGCTTGATAGCTTTTCCCTTGGTTAGCGACATTATGTTCCGCAAAATGTTCGGCCACAGGGGCCTTTGTCATCCTGCCACTCACAGCACCAGCCTACGTTTCATTCGCGCGGTCATCGTAGTAAGCGATCACTGTACTAAGAAGCTTTTACAGGGAAAAGCTCACTAATTCTGTATCATGATCTGCACCAATCAGCGATCTACGAGGGGTTACCCTCGTCGCCCCGCTCCCCCTTGATGGATCGTGAACTAACAGAGACCGACAGAACTTACAATGGTTCGAACAAGTTCACTGCACCTTCTTATCAGTCTCTAATTCTATTGACCTGACGCCAGAGTCTGCAACGCCGTTGACTGTTCAGTATATAGTGAAAGTCTAATCGGGCAGCCGCACCCGCATTCACATCCACTGTGCCTTCATTAACACCACACGAAAATTTTTTTTTTTACTCAATACCATACGTATCTCTCCATAACATTTTTTTACCTATTCCCAAATACTATACCCTTTATTTGAAACCTACATAGCCGTGATTGTCAAATGGCCCCATTTGGGGAGGGGTTTTGGAGTCCCATATTGTTGTAGTTATCGGTTCTTAAGGTAAAAAAAAAAATTTAAATTTTGCCCATGAACTTTCCCCTAAGGAACAGGAAAGCCACCGCTGAAAATGTTTTCTGACGGTCACACCAGGATTCGAACCCAGGAGTTCAGCGTCATAAGCGGATATGGTAACCTCTGCGCTACGGTGGCCTTCTTAGCCTTGAACCAATTTCTTTATATCAAATTCGTACTCTAAAATCGAATATCTTTCATTTGAGTCTCATATTGTCCCACTTTTATTTTTGGGTGATGTTTCTGGAGTAAGGGAGAGAGTCCGCCCCACTTCCGATATCAACAAAATAGATAGCCTATTGCTCCTTTTAGACCATATTCGTTATCTAATCCGAAATACCTTTCATTTGAGCCCCGTATTGTTATTATCCTCCAATATACCTATTTAAGAAGGCTTTGGGGCGGAGCGGCCCCCTAGGTACCTGGACCCAATGTTTATTATCAAATTGGCAAACTGTCGCGATCGGCCCACTTTTATTTTTTGGTGGTGCTTTTAGAGTAAGGGGGAGGGTTCGTCCCCTTACGATATCGAAAAATTCTATAGCCTATTGCTACTTCAAGAACATAATCGTTTTCTACTATCTATAACCTTTCATTTGAGTCCCACATTGTCCCGATCGGTCCATTTCCATTAATGGGTGGTGCCTTTGAGATAAGGTGGAGAGTCCGGCCTCTTACGACATCAAAAAATTCTATAGTCTATTGCTCCTTCCAGCCCATATCCCTGGCAGGATACATCAAACCCAGAGATATATTTTCGGGAAAACGACGTCCAAACGGTCAAAAAGAAAAAATCCCCCTGGTATATAATCAGTCACGCCGCACAGCAGAACAGAAGAATGCCCAAAATTTGAGGAGCACCTAACTCCTACAATCTTAGGGCGAACTCCGTTGCTACTATTTGTTGCACCTGTATGCAAAAGCCTAATATCTTGATTGTCATTCAGCGCACCTCATGTGGAATTGCTTACAGTACCAGAGATCAGCACCGCCACGTTACCCTGTACCTTCCGATCATCTTGCGGAGGACACAGTTGTATAGAGCCCAAAGACAACCATGGGTGAGAATCGGTCGAACAGCACAGATACTCTGTTAATACCCAAGTGTTTCCTGTTAGTAAAAGGTTCCAGCTCAGTCTTTCTTGAATTTATGGCAAGCCCGTTGGCCCTCGCCCAACCAGTTAGCTCCATCAAGCATGCCGAACGAGCCCCGTAATTGTAGAGACATAAGGGCCACGGATAACTATGTCATCCGCTCAGATAAAGACCTTAAACCTCTTCTTCTTCAAAAACCTAAGAATCCCATTAATAACCAGAAGCTACAAAAGACATCCAGACATCCTCTGAACACAATCTTCCTAATCGAGTCTTCCGACAGTGATGCGTTGATAACCCGTCCTTTCAAAAACGTACGATCCCAATACACCAAAAAAGAAGGAGATGCTCAAGTCCACCAGAGCGCCGTTTATGAATGCCAACCTCACATTATTCAAAAGCCCCCTGCATGTCCAAGAAGACAACTTTAAACCGCCCACACCCAAATAACCTTCGTTATAGCCACCATAACATTAAGGGCACTGTCAACCGACCGACCTTTAGTGTAAGCAAAGCTGATAACCGCATACCAGCAAAAGGTCAAGATGGTCTCAAATATAAGTGTCATCTCCAGGGTCTTCAAAATTAAGGATGAGAGACCTATTGGCGTGCAGTCCTTGGTAAGAGTTTGGCTCGATTTCCACGACCTCGGGATAAAAGCCACACTTAACTCCCGCCATCCCGTTATCCCCTCCTAATACTGGCGACATTAGTGAGGTACTACGACATGCAAGGAAGTCATGTAAAAACTGCTCCCCAAAAAGTGTTGCACTGTAATACCACGTTCGGACACAGCTATAAATGAAGGTCCTTTATCATTGAGCTTAACTTGAATCGGACAGGACTCATTGTTCATGGCAAATTAGCATTTACTTCCCGCCACCCAGTCGGAATGTTGTCCAGCTAAATGCAGCTTCTAAAAATCATCTGAAGGAACAGTACGGCATATGATCCTGCCCTTAGCAACATAGCAGTACGCCGTGCGGTCCTAAGAACTATGGGGTTCGAAAAGATTTTCTGCCCAGACTAAATTTCCCTTCGTTGTCATGCCCTCAACCACAGACAGTGCTTCGGCACTGTGGTTAATCAAAGGGACACCAATGCCATCCGGGTATATCGGCCCACTGACAGCGTTTGAGCATCCAGGGAAGTGAGTAGCAATCAGTAGCTTAAGCATCTTCGAGCTTGATTTCATATAGGTTCCATCCAACTCTAAACCCTGGGGAACCTGAAGGTCTCATTCAATAGCTCTTTCAACTCACAAAAACATACCCATGAGACACTCTGGGACGGTTCCATCTCGCTTCAACAGATACATCTGGAGATCAGTGGAATAAATGCTGCATACGATTTGGAATGATCTGCACCATTTGTGTCAACTAGCCCTAACTCTTCCAAAGTTAGTGAGCTTTCGACCGAAATATTTTGAAAATTCCCAAACTTTGTTCATACCCCACGCCATAGCAGAGATTACTTTCCAACTTCGTAGATGCATTCAGTGGTCTGTCTGTGGAATTGCAACAGCAAACATAATAAAGCTGAAGCATCAGTGCGGGTAATATTCACCAAACTCGAAACCCAAACATACGGACAACTGAACGTACGAGAAGAATACGTAAAACCGAAACTGTCCTGCCATACTCTGAGCCAAATGGGTGCTCAAGCGTATTTTCATTAATTATGCGGTTTTGCGTAATTTCCGTTAGTAATTTGTTACTTTTGTTGCTGGGGTAAAACAGAAGTGTCTGCATGGTTTGGCCATAGCTAGCCGCTGAGCCTAGTACAATGCAGTCAACACAAAGCTATGAAATGTTTGGGAAAATCGCTTTTAACCCTTTTGTGCCCACATCCCTCCAATCAACCTCATGCCGCTTTAGTGGCCGTTGTCCTTGGCTGGCTATGTCCTTTGTGTGACTCCTTCTCTACGCCTTTGTTTGAAGCCTTTTTGAAAGGCAACCTAGGTGGCTGACCGGCTCCCTGCTTGCATGTTTTAACTGAGTGCCACCAAAGAGTCGAATGACACTCCCACCAATAACAATGCAAAAACACCGAGTGTCGCCTTCATCTGTGGCTTGGTGGCATTTGGTGGAGTTTGCTGCAATTAAACAATTGCCTTGTTTCATCCCTTGTTGCCTTCCTAAGAGCAGGTGGAGTCATATTTTGCTTGGTATGTATAATTGGTATATTGTTCTTGGCCATACAAACACAGCATTTCGCTGTGGTAATGCATGTGTGTGTGTGATGGGCATTTACTAAAGACTCAAGTGTTAGCAGGAAATAAATAATTGCATACTTTTGGGCGCATATTTTAAATGAAAAGTCATACAAATTGCCTGCACTCTTTTGTTTTATGGCCTCTCGTTTGTTTCTCTCTTGAGTTTTGGAAAAGAAGTGCATCCGAAGATCTGCCAGGTATGTGGTCGACCAAAAGCTATGGGCGAACAATATACACAGAAGTGGCATATGTGAAATATTTGATAAATACTGTCGACACATTACAAAAATTGTAGGAGCCATTCGAATCGATGAAGCTCTTGTGACTAGCGAAGCTCTTTTTAAATGATTTTGTCATTCCGTTTGCAACACATCGAAATATTTATTTCCGATCCTATAAAATATAGGGTGCTCCAGAGAAACTTAGTTTTTTGAAAGGTCAATAAAATGGGTATGGGGCCAAACTAATTTCGTCATTCCGTTTGTAACACATGGAAATATTGTTATGAGACACAACACAGTATAAATATTCTTGATCCTTTTGCCATTCTGGGCTGATTTAGTCATGTGCGTCCTTCTTTCTGTACATAAATACTTCCAATTAGTGTAGGTCAGTTGGGTTTGTAAATGGCCCATATCTGTCCATGTTGCCATGTTAAGCGATTTCGGATCTTGACTCTTTTAGCCTCTAGAGGGCGCAACTCTTATCCGTATTTGATGAAATTTCGCACGGGGTGTTTTATTCTGACTTTCAATAACTGTGCCAAAAATGGTCCGAATCGATTGATATAGCTACCAAAAAATGGAATAGGATCTTTACTTCTTAAGCCTTTTGTGGGCGGAATTTTTATCCGATTTGTCTGAAATTTTCTACTAGGTGTTTTGTTTTGCCCAAATCGGTTCTTAACCTGTTATACAGGGTGGCTGATGAAAGCCGCTACCAAAAAAAAATGTAATAACTTTTTTTCTATTTAATAATAATAATTTAATAATTAATTTAATTAATTAATTAATTAATTTAATTAATAATAATTTAATAATTAATTTAATAATTTAATTTAACATGAATAAAAGAAAAATGTATTCCATACACCGAAAAAAAAATGTAGCAATATTCATCATTGTAGCAATATTCATCAGCCACCCTGTAGCTGCCACATTAACCAATCTAGGATCTTGGCTTCTTGAGCCTCTAGAGGGCGCAATTCTCATCCGATTTGAAATTTTGTACAACGCCTTCTCCCATGACCTTCAATATACGTGTCCAATATGGTCTGAATCGATCTATAGCTTGATACAGCTCCCATATAAACCGATCTCCCCGATTCAGCTTCTTAAGTCCCTACAATGCGCAATTCTTATCTGAATGAATGAATGCATTCATACTATATCGTAGTTATATTCATAGACGATCTAGACATGTCCGTTGGTCTGTTTTTGTAAATTACACTACTGTCAAAAGTTCAAAGATGACCCATATATAGATATTGACCTACAACTTTGCACAGATTCTATTTTTGTCCATAAGCAGGTTAAGTTCGAATTTGGGCTATATCGGACTATAGCTTGATATAGCCCCCATATAGACCGATCCGCCGATTTAGGGTCTTACACCTATAAAAGCCACATTTATTATCCGATTTTGCTGAAATTTGGGACAGTGAGTTGTGCTAAGCCCTACGACATCCTTCTTCAATTTGGCCCAGACCGGTCCAGATTTGGGTATAGCTGTCATATCGACCGATCAGCCGATTTAGGGTCATAGATCCATTAAAGCCACTTTTATTGTCGGATTTTGCTGAAATTTGGGAAAGTGAGTTCTTTTAGGCCACTCGACATCATTCATCAATTGGGCTCAGATCGGTTCGGATTTGGGTATAGCTGCCATATAGTCCGATCTCTCGATTAAAGGTTTTGGTCCCATAAAAGGCGCATTTATTGTCCTGTTTCGCCGAAAATTGGGACAGTGAGTTTAGCTTAGTCCCTCGACATACTTCTGCCATATGGTATAGATCGGTCCAGATTTGGATATAGCTGCCATATAGAACGGCCTCTCGATTTATGGTTTTAGGGCCATAAAAGGCACATTTATTGTCGGATGTCGCCGAAATTTGGCACAGTGATTTGTGTTAAGATCTTCGACATTCTTCTTCAATTTGGCTTCGATTGGTCCAGATTTCGATATAGCTGCTATATAGACCGATCTCTCGATTTAAGGTTTTGGCCCCATAAAAGGCTCATTTATTGTCCGATTTCGTCGAAATTTAGGACCGTGAGTTGTGTTAGGCTCTTCGAAATTTATTTGTAACTTGGGCCAAATCGGTCGGGCCCAGCTGAACTTAATCCCTTTTGTCTTATTTTAATAATTAAATTATTATCGTATATGTTGGAAAAACCCACCAAAAATTATGGTCAGCCCACCAAGGGAATAAAATTCTACCAATTTTGGTAGGAAACTACCAGAAACAGCGACGCTGATAGCGATATCTTTGGTGGAGAATTTCTAATATGGTAGGAAATCTCACAATGTTAGCCTTATGTACACGTCGGAATTTAAATCCCAGATTAGTTTATATGGCAGCTATACCAGATTATGAACCGATTTACGCCATACTTGGCGTTATTATTACAAGTCATAACAAAACACCTCAGGCAAAATTTCAGCCAAATCGGATGAGAATTGCGCGCTTCATTGGCTCAAGAAGTCAAGATCCAAGATCGGTTAATATGACAGCTATATCAGATTATGAACAGATTTGAATCATACTTAGCACAGTTGTTGGAAATGATACCAAAACACTACGTGCGAAATTTCAATAAAATCGAATACGAATCGCGACCTCCAGAGGTTCAAGAAGTCATGACCCAAAATCGGTTTATATGGCGGCTATATCAGTACATGGACCGATTAAAACCGTACTAAGCGTAGTTGTTGGAAGTGCTACCAAAATACTACGTACAAAATTTCAATAAAATCGGATAAGAATTGCGCCCTCTAGAGGCTCAAGAAGTCAAGACCCAAGATCAAAACCGATTTGGCCGATCTAGCCATGTCCGTCCGTCTGTCCGTCCGTCCGTCCGTCCGTCTGTCTGTCCGTCCGTCCGTCCGTCCGTCTGTCTGTCCGTCCGTCCGTCTGTCCGTCCGTCCGTCCGTCCGTCCGTCCGTCCGTCCGTCCGTCCGTCCGTCCGTCCGTCCGTCTGTCTGTCGAAAGCACGCTAACTTCCGAAGGAGTAAAGCTAGCCGCTTGAAATTTTTCACAAATACTTCTTATTAGTGTAGGTCGGTTGGTATTGTAAATGGGCCATATCGGTCCATGTTTTGATATAGCTGCCATATAAACCGATCTTGGGTCTTGACTTCTTGAGCCTCTAGAGTGTGCAATTCTTATCCGATTGGAATGAAATTTTGCACAACGTGTTTCGTTATGATATCCAACAACTGTGCCAAGTATGGTTCAAATCGGTCCATAACCTGATATAGCTGCCATATAAACCGATCTTGGGTCTTGACTTCTTGAGCCTCTAGAAGGCGCAATTCTTATCTGATTTGAATAAAATTTTGCTTGACGTGTTTTGTTATTATATCCAACAACTGTGACAAGTATGGTTCAAATCGGTCCATAACCTGATATAGCTGCCATATAAACCGATCTTGGGTCTTGACTTCTTGAGCCTCTAGAAGGCGCAATTCTTATCTGATTTGAATAAAATTTTGCTTGACGTGTTTTGTTATTATATCCAACAACTGTGACAAGTATGGTTCAAATCGGTCCATAACCTGATATAGCTGCCATGTAAACCGATCTTGGGTCTTGACTTCTTGAGCCTCTAGAAGGCGCAATTCTTATCCGATTTGAATAAAATTTTGCTCGACGTGTTTTGTTATTATGTCCAACAACTATGCCAAGTATGGTTCAAATCGGTTCATAACCTGATATAGCTGCCATATAAACCGATCTTGGGTCTTGACTTCTTGAGCCTCTAGAGTGCGCAATTCTTATCCGATTGGGATGAAATTGTGCACGACGTGTTTTGTTATTATATCCAACAACTGTGCCAAGTATAATTCAAATCGGTCTATAACCTGATATAGCTGCCATATAAACCGATCTTGGGTCTTGATTTCTTGAGCCTCTAGAGGGCACAATTCTTATCCGATTTGAATGAGTTGCACGAAGTATTTCGTCATGATATCCAACAACTGTGCCAAATATGGTTCAAATCGGTTTATAACCTGATATAGCGGTCATATAAACAGATCTGGGGACTTGACTTCTTGAGCTTATAGAGGGCGCAATTCCTATCCGATTTGGGTGAAATTTCGCAAGAAGTTTTTTATTCTTACTTTCAACAACTATGTCAAATAAAGTACAAGTCGGTTCATAACCTGATATAGCTGCCATATAAACCGATCTGGGATCTTGACTTCTTGAGCCTCTAGAGGTCGCAATTATTATCCGATATGCCTGAAATTTTGTACGATGGATCCTCTCATGACCATCAACAAACGTGTTTATTATGGTCTGAATCGGTCTATAGCCCGATACAGATCCCATATAAATCGTTCTGTCTATTTTACTTCGTGAGCCCCAATGGGCGCAATTCTTATACGAATTGGCTGAAATTTTACACAGGTCTCCAACATATAATTTAATTGTGGTCCGAACCGGACCATATCTTGATATCGTTTCAATAGCAGAGCAACTCTTTTCTTATATCCTTTTTTGCCTAAGAAGAGATGCCGGGAAAAGAACTCGACAAATGCGATCCATGGTGGAGGGTATATAAGATTCGGCCCGGCCGAACTTAGCACGCTTTTACTTGTTTTTATTTAACTTGATTTCCTCTTTGCACTCACACTTTCATTTCCGGTTTGTGGCAAAGGGAAATGCATGTGAAGGCGTGTGCAGTGGAGATATGCCGACTGCAGTCTGACTTGTTATTTTTGTGTTTAATGGTAATTCAGTTTTTTTCTTCTTCCTGTCTCTGTTCCTCGCAACCTTAACGGCAAAGGCCTTTGTCCTTGCAACAGACTCTAGCAATAACAACAACAACGTGAAGACTCTGTGTATGAAAACTGTATGCAAACTCATTACAATTACAATTGCATTTTGTCAACGCGGAACTCTGCTCGCTGCACTTGAAATTTTGTGCCACAACACGACGCCAGGGTGTTGTAAAAGTTTTTAAGGACAAGGCTTAAAGAATATTTCTCATTGATAGTTTCTCTAAGGTAACAATCTCGTCATAATTTCTTTTAAAAGGAAAATTTCAAAGATATACTCTAAACAAGTAAAAGCGTGCTAAGTTCGGCCGGGCCGAATCTGGGGAACCCACCACCGTGGGTTCTGCTAAAAAGTTATACTAAATTAATTTATTTGTGGGGCATGATTTTATTCTACATACCAAACTTCTGTCAAACCAGCAAAAATTAAAAATTCTAGGAAAAGCCTAAGATAAGTCACAGTGTCAAATTTCTGTAAAATCGGATTATAAATGCACCAAGACTTTAAATCGAGATATCGGTCTATATGGCAGCTATATGCAAATTTTGATCGACCTGGTTCAAATTGAAGAAGAGTGTTGAAGGGCCTGCCACAACTCACTGTCCCGAATTTCGACGACATCGGACAATAAATACGCCTTTTATGGGCCTAAAACCTTAATTCGAGAGATCGGTCTACATGACAGCTGTATGCAAATTTTGATTGATCTAGGCCAAATTAAAGAAGGGTGTTGAAGGGCCTACCACAACTCACTGTCCCAAATTTCGGCGAAATCGGAGAATAAATGCACTTTTTATGGGCCCAAAAGCCTTAAATCGAGAAATCGGTCTATATGGCAGCTATATCCAAATCTAGACCGATCTGATCCAGTTTGAAGAAATATGTCGAAGGGCCTAGCGCAACTCACTGTCCCAAATTTCAGCAAAATCGGATAATAAATGTGGCTTTTATGGTCCTAAGACCCTAAATCGGCGGATCGGTCTTTATGGGGGCTATATCAAGATATAGTCCAATGTAGCCCATCTTCGAACTTAACCTGCTTGTGGACAAAAAAAGAATCTGTGCAAAGTTTCAGCTCAGTATCTCTATTTTTAAAGACTGTAGCGTGATTTCAACAGACAGACGGACAGACCGACGGACCTGTCTAGATCGTCTTAGATTTTTACGCTGATCAAGAATATTTCGATGTGTTGCAAACGTAATGACAAAATGAATATACCCCCATTTCTTCGGTGGTGAGTTTAAAAAGTTTTAAGTTCTTTTTAATATCAGCAGACAGTGGTTGCTGATATAGCAGACTAATTTCTTTGGACTTATATGTGAGATATACACACACATAGTCCCTTCTATGCTTTGTTCGGCAGAGATATGTAGAAATGCAAATTTTCCCAAAAAACATTCCATTAAGGAACAGGGACAAAACTCGCACATATCAAAGAGTGGTTCGATTCAAATTTAAGCTCAATGATAAGGGCCCTCTTTTTATAGCCGAGTCCGAACGGAGTGCCGCAGTGCGACACCTCTATGGGGAGAAGTTTTTACATGACAAAGTACCTTACAAATGTCGCAAGCATTAGGAGGGGATATCCACCGCTGACAATTTTATCCGGTGTTCTCACCAGGTTTTGAACGCAGGCATTAAGCTTCATAGGCGGACATGCAAACCTCTACGCTAAGGAGGCTTCCCGTATTCAGTTTCAAACTACTACCAAATTTCCCATGAACATTCCATTTAGGATTAGGAGATCCTTCTCTCATAGCAATGAGTAAAGTCCGATTAAAGTTTAAGCTCAATGATAAGGGGCCTCCTTTCTTATGCCTAGCTCGAACGGCGTGCCGCACAACGACACCACTTGGTAAAGAAGTTTAGCATGGCAGGATACCTCACAAATGTAGCCAGCATTTGTAAGGGAATAAGCACCGGTGAAAATTTTCAGAAGATCACGCCAGGATTTTAACGCAGACGTTCGGCGTCATAGGCAGACATGCTAACCTCTGCGCCACGGTATTTAGCTAAAGGAATGTATTTTTTAAGTGGCAAGTACTTTAGTCCTCTTCGGTTCCAATAACTTGACAAATACTATCCATGTTCGAGGGTTTATAACTTATGGTCAGGCCGAACTTGGTTTACTTGGTTTTTTATTTGTTTTGGAGTCTATGCTTTATAAAATATATGAATGCCACAATGCATATATAAAAATTCTTTAATGCTTCCTTCAATTTTCCATTTCAAGTCAAGATCAATGTTTGTCAAGGCTCCAACCAACACAAAAGAAAAAAAAACCCACACACTCTCAAAAGCAAACATTAAAAACTGGGCCATGATAAGATGTTGTTAGGAAAAAAAAAACCAGATGCTAATAATTTTAATGTGATATCAACAGTTTTTGTCATATGCCCCCAACCCAACTCCCGCTGTTCTTGCTAATTTATTACAATGTGTCCTCCGTTTTATGTACGATGACATTATCAACACTTAAAAGTTGTTACTTTTTCTTTGTGCAGCATGTTCGTCCTTCTAAGGGCCCTGATAAATCCCTGCACACATAAAACGCTCCGCACAGAGGCATATCTTTCATCATCTACCCCCATGGAAAATCAAGCATATGAGATGCTTGAAAGGCTACTCACTTGTTCGTTTGACTTTTCAACCTTGCACCATGATGTTGACGAGTTCTCCGAAATGCTCTTTCCCTGGCAAAACGTATCCACTTTGATTAATTATTACGGCCCGTAATAACGGACACGAAAATGTTGCTTTGTAAGGAACAAGAGCATCTGACATTTCCTGCGTGTGGGCACATGGGTAGTGTGTGTGTGTCTTCATATATGTCCTTTATGGCCGCAACTGAGTATGCCAAATATATAATGCACGAGAAAATATAGTACCTTCCTTATTGCATTCCGCTTTCTGCGAAACGACTCGAAATATTTATAGTAAGGAGAAAGCAAACAGTCTTAAGACGATGAGTTTTTCTCCAAAGTAAAGTGCAGCTGAAGAGGTCTTGTTGCTAGGATTCGTATTAATTTCTTGGTTTTATATGAATTTATTTGCCTTATTTTTCTCGTCTTGGGATATATCCAATTTCTGCAGTAATGAAAATTATTTCCCTATAGCAATGGGGACATATTTAAATATTAAGTGAAAGGATTTCTCCTATGGAAATTTGTTTTGTAATTGGAGTGATTGAAAATAAGGAAGTAACAAGAAGTCAAGATCCCAGATCGGTTTATATGGCAGCTATATCAGGTTATGAACCGATTTGAACCTTAGTTTGCACAGTTGTTGAAAGTCATCATAAAATACGTCATGCAAAATTTCAGCCAAATCGGAAAGGAAATGCGCCCACTAGAAGCTCAAGAAGTCAAGACCCCAGATTGATTTATATGACAGCTATATCAGGTTATGAACCGATTTGAACCTTATCTGGCACAGTTGTTGAACGTCATCATAAAATACGTCATGCAAAATTTCATTCCAATCGAATAAGAATTGCGCCCTCTAGAGGCTCAAGAAGTCAAGACCCCAGATCGGTTTATATGGCAGCTCTATAAGGTTATTGACCGATTTGAACCATACTTAGCACAGTTGTTGGAAGTCACAGTGAAACATGTCGTGCAAAATTTCATTTCATTCGGATAAGAATTGCGCCCTCTAGAGGCTCAAGAAGTCAAGACCCAAGATCGGTTTATATGGCAGCTATATCAGGTTATGGATCGATTTGAACCATACTTAGCACAGTTGTTGAAAGTCACAGCGAAACACGTCGTGCGAAATTTCATTTCAATCGGATAAGAATTGCGCCCTCTAGAGGCTCAAAAAGTGAAGATCCAAGATCGGTTTATATGACAGCTATATCAGGTTATTGACCGATTTGTACCATACTTGGCACAGTTGTTGGAAGTCACAGTGAAACACGTCGTGCAAAATTTCATTTCTATCGGATAAGAATTGCGCCCTCTAGAGGCTCAAGAAGTCAAGACCCAAGATCGGTTTATATGGCAGCTATATCAGGTTATTGACCGATTTGAATCATACTTGGCACAATTGTTGGATATCGTAACAAAACACGTGGTAAAAAATTTCATTCCAATCGGATAAGAATTGCGCCCTCTGGTGGCTCAAGAAGTCAAAATCCAAGATCGGTTTATATGGCAGCTATATCAAAACATGGACCGATATGACCCATTTACTATCCCAACTGACCTACACTAATAAGAAGTATTTGTGCAAAATTTCCAGCGGCTAGCTGTACTCCTTCAAAAGTAAGGGTGCTTCTGTTCTCTTCAGACAGACGGACGGACGAACATGGCTACATCGATATAAAATGTCAGACGAATATTTCAAGGTGTTACAAACAGTGTGACGAAAGTACTATACCCCCATCCTATAGACTGTATTTGAATTTGCTGGGATTTTGACTCAGATCGTTTGTCAATTGCGGTCCCTGGAGGGGTTGCAGGGACCTGATGCCGCGATGTATGGCTTCCACCGGGTGAATGTTCGGCGATATGGGGACAGGATACGGAGAGGCCTAAAAGGGTTCACTTTGTCAGTGGACGCCAGCGTGAATGCTTGTGATATCGACAGGTGTGTTGACGAATTGAGCTCTGTCTTACGCGAGGCGATTGTGGAGACTGTGCCGGTTAGTCGGAGGTCTGCAATGTTGGCACCCCGGATGCATAGATTTATCCAGGAACGCAGTAGGTTGTGTAGGCCTCTATGCAGGACATGTGAGCCTTGGCGTCTGCCTGTAATTAGGGCGGACATAAAAAATCGGTATAGAATTATACAGTTCGCTGTTCATGTTTATGAGAGGGAAAGAATGGAGTACTATCTAAGGAACATTAAGATAGATAACAGGACGTAAGGCATAGTTAAGACGGCTGTGGGTTTGGCTCGTAGGGAACCGGTTGGTGAACTTTGCGACTCTGATGGACACGTGATGTCTAGGGATTTGGAGACGGAGGAGATTCTGGCGGATCATGTTGGGTCCTGCGGCATAGGAGGGGATGTTGATGCTTCTATTCGGGATCTGGTTGAAAGTGCTGTAAAGGGATTGAGGGATAGCACCGCCGTAGTGTCTTTGGTGAGATTATAAGGGCTGATGGTTCTATGATATGAGTCGAGTTTTATCGGCCATTCAAGGTGAAGGGGCCTCTTAGGCCGGCTAAGAGGTCGTGCGGTTACTTATGTTGCACTGAAAAGGGCTGGTGAGGTGCTGTTTGTTTTTTTTTTTCTTTTGCTACTTTGTTTAACCACTGTCTTAATTTGGTATACTTTACTTTGATGTGGATGCAGGCTTTGGTGGTGCCTGTGAAGAAGCCGGGGCTGACCCTTCATGGGGAATGGATATAGGGCAATTTTCCTATAGTCGTAGCTTTGGAAATTGATGAAGAATTTCTTGCTTGTGAGAGATTTTATGGATGACAATGGCATTCTCGGAGTTACGATAGGGCTTGACTTCGCGAAGGCCTTTGTTTTGGTGTGGCAGGATGGCATCGTCTACAAGATGCAGTCATTTGGTACCGTAGGGCGTACCGCAGGGGTCCTTATTGGGATCAATAATTTATAAAATGTGCGTTTCTGTTGTCCCAGGGCCGCCTCCAGATGGCTCATTCTTGATGTACCCCCACTCTTGCCCTGGAGCTAGAAGGGTAAGAGGATATTGATGAACGGGTATCTGGAGGACGTGGCACCTGGTAAAGATAAATATTGGGTTGCCTTAAAAAGTAATTGCGGATTTTTTAAAAGAAAGTAAATGCATTTTTAATAAAGCTTAGAATGAACTTACTCAAATATATAATTGCCATTTTGTTCCATAACCTTTTGCCATCTTCCTGGCAAATTTAGTATTCCACGCTCATAGAACTTCTGGCCTTTATCTGCAAAAAACTGAACCAAGTGCGATTTTATAGCCTCATCATTGCCGAAAGTTTTACCATTTAAGGAGTTCTGCAAAGATCGATAATCTGATGGTGCAAGGTCAGGGCTATATGGTGGAAGCATCAAAAGTTCCCAGCCAAGCTCACTCAGTTTTTGGCGAGTGACCAAAGATGTGTGCGGTCTAGCGTTGTCCTGGTGGAATATGACACCTTTACGATTGACCAATTCTGGTCGCTTCTCCTTGATGGCTGTATTCAATTTGTCCAATTGTTGACAGTAAACATCCGAATTAATCGTTTGGTCATTGGAAGCAGCTCAAAATATACCACACCCTTCCAATCCCACCAAACAGACAGCATAACCTTCTTTTGGTGGATATCAGCCTTTGAAGTGGTTTGAGCTGGTTCACCATGCTTGGACCATGATCGTTTTCGACTAACGTTGTTGTAAACAATCCATTTTTCATCTCCAGTTATGATTCGTTTTAAAAACGGATCGAATTCATAGCGTTTAAGGTGCATATCACAAGCGTCGATATGGATTATTTGTTAAATGAATTTCTTTCAATACATGTGGTACCCAAATATCAAGCTTTTTCACCAGTCCAAGACTTTTTATGTGATAATGAACGGTTGATTTTGGTATATTTAACTTCTCTCCTATCTCACGCTCAGTTACATGACAATCCAATTCGATTAATGCTTAAAATTTGTCAACGCCGACTATATGAAAAATCAGCAATTACTTTTTGGGCAACCCAATAGCTGTTAACTTTATATTTCACTGCGATTTGTATCACTCTCCTAATTACTTTTGTTATAATTTTTGAACCAAGAGACTACCACATAACTATGTTTGCACTTCGCTTCAGAGAACATGTCTTCCATTAATATCTTCTCTTCAAAATATGTCACTCTATGGTAAGCCACATTATACACCATGCCAATGTGTATTTACACTGTCTCAACATGCACCACCATTTCATGCAATATGTAATTTTGGTGCAGCTCATGATAATACAGCTGACGTCATTTCCACTGAATATAGCATGCTTTTTATTTTCCGTATTATTCTCCATAGTAACTTACATGAAACATATACATATGTAAGTGCTTTGCTCTTGCATGAACAAAGCGTAAACCTATTAAGTACCAAAAGAGAATAATGAGTATCGCCATCAGCAGTGAATGGGCTTATTACTTATATGAACTTTCTCTCGCTGGTGTCTCTCTTACTTTCTTTCTTTCAGCAGTGCTTGCTCGTTCATTCATCTTGACTTCAATTCAATGAGTATCATTCCTTTGAGAATGAGTGCCTGCCTACCACTCATGGGTATTGTTGCGCGTCTGTCAGAAGCGAAGTACGTAAGCATGTATGTGCGTATGTATGATATGTGTGTATGAATTTGGCTGTTTTTAATTTTGTAAACATAAATTTTGTATAATTTTTAATGAAACATTACATACTGCAACTGTATGTACAATACCTCTTGTATGCCCTCTTTTCCCTCCCTGGCCACTTGAAAAGACCAACTCACACTATCTGTCTTCCGATTCACACATACACATGAGCTAAAGAACATTATGGCTCTTGTCATCATAACAAAGAGGACACACGCTAAGACGAAGAACAAAGACAAAGGCAGTGCTTCCCTGTGCTATGCATCAGCAAAAGCTCAGCTCCCTAAGAGGACGGCGGGCTATGGCGGAGTTATGGCAATGATTTGTTTTGGCTCTTTGTATTTGCTGGTGTTGCTACTCGAAAAATTTATGGCAATTTTTGGTCTTTAACGGTGCTTTATTGTCTTCATTGTTGTTGAAATACTTACGAAAGAGTACGTTTGAGTGAAAACAGCGCTGGACAGGGAAGTAATAACCAACAAATACGAAAAACAAGTAAAAAGGCGTTAAGTTCGGCCCGGCCGACCACCTGGGGTATATATGTAAATAAATCCCATTTCAGCACAATCCGGTGAAAATTGGATAACTTAAGCATCCGAATTCGGCACGGACATTGAGTGGTCTAATATATATGTCACTATTCAATTTTGTAGAACAAAATATTGGTTTTTTTGCCAGATATATCAAATTATAAACCGATCTGAACCATGTTAAGTTTGGATATCGTGGGGCTCGGAAAAACTCACTGTTTACAATCTCTGCGAAATCGGATAATAAATAAAGCTTATATTGGCTTTAGACCCTTTATTGGCAGATCTGTCTATATGGCAGCTGTATCTAAATATAGTCCGATCTGAGCCATAGTTAGGTCGGGTATCAGGAGGCTAAAAATAACTAAATGTTTCAAATTTTAGCGAAATCGGTTAAAAAATAAAGCTTTTATGGGCTGCAGAAGGAAGATCGGTCTATATGACAACTTTATCTAAATATAGTCCAATCTATACCATATTTGGTTCGGATGTTAGGACGCTTAAAACTGCGCACTATTCCAAATTTCAGCGAAAAAAAAATAAAGCTTTTATGGACTTCAGACCCTTTATCGGAAGATCGGTCTATATGGCAGCTAAATCTAAATATAGTTTGATCCAAACCATATCTAAGGCGGATGTCGGGAGACCTAAAACTACCCACTGTTTAAAATTTCAGAATAATCGGGTAATAAATAGGGTTTTAATGGGCTTCAAACCCTTTATCGGGAGATCGGTTTAAATGGCAGCTATATCTAAATATGGTCCGATCTAATCCATATTTAAAGCAGATTTCGAGAGACCTAAAACTACCCACTATTTAAAGCTTCAGAGAAATCGGGTAATAAATAGGTTTTTTATGGCCTTCAGACCCTTTATCGGGAGATCGGTCTATATGGCAGCTATATCTAAATATGGACCGATCTGATCCATATTTAGGTCAGACGTCGGAAGACTTAAAATAACCCACTGTTGCAAATTTCTGCGAAATAGGATAAAAAATAAAGCTTTTATGGCCTTCAGACCCTTTATTGGGATATCGATCTATATGGCAGCTATATCTAAATATAGTCCGATCCAAACCATATTTAAAGCAGATTTCGAGAGACCTAAAACCACCCACTATTTAAAATTTCAGAGAAATCGGGTAATAAATAGGGTTTTTATGGCCTTCAGATCCTTTATCGGGAGATCGATCAATATGGCAGCTATATCTAAATATGGACCGATCTGAGCCATATTTGGGTCAGTTATCGTGAAGCCTGAAACTACTCACTGTTTCAAATCTCAAAAAAATCGGATTAAAAGTAAAATTTTATGGGCATTAGACCCTTTATCGGAAAATCGGTCTATATAGCAGCTATATCCAAATATGGTCCGATTTGGCCCGTTCAAGAACTTAACCAGCGTGCATTAAAAAGACGTATCTGTGCCAAATTTCAGCTCAATATCTCAATGTTTGAAGGCTCTAGAGTGATTACAACAGACGGACGGAAAGATGGACAGACACACGGACATCCTTAAATCGTCGTAGATTTTACGATGATCCCAAATATATATACTTTTTAGGGTCGGAAATCGATATTTCGATGTGTTGCAAACGGATATACGAATAGACCCCCTATCCTGGTGGGTATAAAAATTCCCTATTTATGGGGATATGCTCGTCTCTGTCATAAATATTGAAACTTCCCTATTTATGAGGCTATGCATTGGCATTACTCTCCACAATGGCGTTCTGTTACCCTGCAGAAGCCACTTTTATCAGTTACTTTATAGAGCCTGAATCACCCAGTCTTCAAGTTGACGATTCAGTGCGGCCTGATACCACCAATGCAGTTGTTGAATGCATGAAGGTCATCCAGATTTATTGCTCCACTTAAGAACAGTTGCAGAACACCAATCACGTATGTTGGTACTGCGATAAGTTTTTTGTACCGGAACGATCCAGCCTTTCCCGAGGTTAGTCAGGAATCGGTTAACCCTTTTCTACACCCATGTGTGGCTACAATAATATGTAATATCTTTGGTCATCCTGATTGGCTGTAAATTGTTTGCTATTATATTGGAGTGGAGTCATTTTTGTTGAGCTAATTACACTAGGCCCACTCCACTAAACCGTTCAAGCTAGAAAACTGTAACTACTATCGATTCCCTTGGAAAATGTTAATTAATTAATGAATTTAAATATTTTCCTTTCACACAATTGTAATTCAATGACCGAATGCTGTTTGCCTTTATATGGCATATAAGTAATTGTTTGTAAGAATGTGCAATACGTCTTCTCGTGTTATTTATGAGCTGTTTAAAATTTATTGAAATTGATAAAATTAGTAATTTTCCTGGCACATATTAAAATACATTCATAAAAAAATAATGGCTGGCATTATAAATTTTCGGTTCAAAATGATGGCCGCCAAATAAAATCATTAATCAATTTTGTGTTAGCCATCACTTAGTATGGGATGATGATGGTGGCGCTGAAAACTTTTCGTAACACCATAGTTTACAAGTTCTTAATGTGGGAATAAAAATAGAAATATGCTGTTTGATAGGAGTAAGATACAATGGTAAGATACCCACCGTAATGGGATGGGGTGTTTTTATACCCACCACCATAGGAACTGGGGTATACTAATTTAGTCATTGCGTTTGTAACATCATAATATTGACCTGAGACCATATAAAGCATATATATTTTTGATCGTCTTGACATTTTGAGTCGATCTAGCCATGTCCGTTCGTCCGTCCGTTTGTCGGAATCACCATAGAGTTAGAACGTTTAAAGATATCCGCTTGAAATTCTGCACTTCTTATCGATATAGGTCGTTGGGAACAGCAAACTGGCCATATAGGTGCTGATTTGGATATAGCCTCCATACAAACCAATCCCCAGTTTTGACATCTTGAGTCCCTAGAGACCTGGATTTTCATCCGATTTGGCTGAAATTTGGCAAAAGGACTTCTGTTCTGACTTCTAACATCATTGCCTTGTGTGATCTGAATCGGTCAATAAACTGATATAGCTTCCATAGAGACTGATCCCCGGATTTGACTTCTTGAGCCCCTTAAAGCTTCAGTTTTCATCCGGTTTTGCGTGAAACTTGGCAAAAAGACTTCTGTTATGACTTCCAACATCAATGTTCTGACTTCTTACGTCAATGTTATGACCATCAACATAATTTGAATTAATTAAAAAATTAATTGATTCAAATAATTTTTTAATTGAATCTGAAATTTATTTTGTTCAATTAAAATTTTGTAATTTTTAATTAAAAAAGTTAATTGATTCAAATATTTTTTAATCGAATAAGTAAATTCAGTGAAAGGTAATGTTGTTCCCTGCAATATAAAGGGAAGCAGATTTCAAAGACCCGTATGTCCCACATTTCGACAAATCTATAGCAATACCACGAAAGCCGACTCTTCCTGTCGGATTAACCCGATGGATTTCTTCATCGGCCAAGGGGTGCCGCCACAGTGCACAACACACTGCTACGACAACAACAATCGAATTTTTTTTGGAGAACCCCCAGAATAGTTCTTTTATATGGGTGCCCACGGAACTTTTTCCCAAACAACGCACTTCAAGTTCATGTTCCAGGAGTTAGACATCAGTGTTCATAAAATAAAAATAAAATTGAAAATTTCAATCGTTTTTATGCCCTCTACCGAAGGATGGGGGTATACTCATTTTGTCATTCCGTTTTCAACACATCGAAATATCCATTTCCGTCCGTGCGTCTGTTGAAATCACGCTACGGTGTTTAAAAATAGAAATATTGAGCTGAAATTTTGCACAGATTCTTTTTTTGTCCATAAGCAGGTTAAGTTCGAAGATGGGCTATATCGGACTATATCTTGATATAGCCCCCATATAGACCGATCTGCCGATTTAGGGTCTTAGCCCCATAAAAGCCAGATTTATTATCCGATTTTGCTGAAGTTCGGGACAGTGAGTTGTGTTAAGTCCTTCGAAATCCTTCGTCAATTTGGCCCAGATCGGTCCAGATTTGGATATAGCTGCCATATAGACCGATCCTCCAATTTAGGGTCTTAGGCCCATAAAAGCCACATTTATTATCCAATTTTGCTGAAATTTGTGATAGTAAGTTGTGTTAGGTCCTTCGACATCCTTTCTTAATTTGGCCCAGACCGGTCCAGATTTGGTTATAGGTGCCATATAGACCGATCCTCCGATTTAGAGTCTTAGGCCTATGAAAGCCACATTTATTATCCGAGTTGTCTTAGGTCCTACAATTCTGCAATTTGGCCCTGATCGGTTCAGATTTGGATATAGCTGCCACATAGACCAACTTCTCGATTTAAGGTTTTTGAGCCCATAAAAGGCGCATTTATTGTCCTATGTCACCGAAATTTTGGACAAAGAGTTATGTTAAGCACCTTGACATACTTCTGCATTATGGCACAGATCGGTGCAGATTTAGGTACAGTTGCAATATAGACCGATCTCTCGGTTTTAGGTTTTGGAGCCATAAAAAGCGCATTTATTGTCGGATGTCACCGCAATGTGGGACAGTGAGTTGTGTTGGGCCCTTCGACATCCTTCTTCAATTTCACTAAGATCGGTACTGTTTTGGATATAGCTGCCATATAGGCGGATTTCTCGATTTAATGTTTTGGTGATTGTCGAGGTGACCAATGTTAGGTGACGATTTAGCCTTATCCGTCCGTCCGTCAGTCGAAATCACGATAGAGATCGAACGCGTAAAACTAGCCGCTTGAAATTTTGTACAGATATTTAATTTTGGCTTGGTCATTGGAGATTGCTAATGGGCGATATCGGTTCAGATTTAGATATAGCTCCCATATAAATCGATCTCCCGATTTGACTTCATGAGCCCCTGGAAGCCGCAATTTTTTCCGATTTGGCTGAAGTTTTGCACATAATGTGTCGTTATGATTTCCAACAACTGTGTCAAGTACGGTTCAAATCGGTCAATAACCTGATATAGCTCCCATATAAGCCAATCTCCCGATTTGACTTCTAGAACCCCTGAAAGCCGCAATTTTTTCCGATTTGGCTGAAATTTTGCACATAATGTGTCGTTATGATTTCCAACAACTTGGCTAAGTACGGTCCGAATCGGTCTATAACCTAATAATAGCTCCTATATAAGCCGACCTTCCGATATGATTTCTTGAGTCCTTGTAAGCCGCATTTTTCTAAGTTTTTTTTTCTAAATTTAGCATGCGGTGTTTTGTTATGACTTTCAACAACTGTGCCAAGTACGGTCCAAATTAGTCTATAACCTGACAGAACTCCCATGTAAACCAATCTCTCGATCATGCTTGTTCGGTTCCTAGAAAATTTAATCTTTGCTGGTTTGACAGATGTTTGGTATGTTGAATAAAATTATGCCCTTCAACTAAATTTATTTTGTATACATTTTTAGCAGATCCCATGGTGGTGGGTTCCCAAGATGCGGCCTGGCCGAATTTATCACACATTTACTTGTTCATTTCTATCCCACTGTTCAACGTCTCATCATCTTCCATACATTCCCTACACATGCTATCATTTGCCTCACTGATTTTGCCCAAGTGAGCTCGTAGTCCTATGTGCCCCGTTATGATACCGAAAGCTATACTGACCTCGTTTTTACTTCCTTTAAGTAATCGCCTCAGCTTCTCACGATCCGGATCTCCCCTTAGGTTTTTCGCCGTCCTACCAACCTTTTCGGTGTTCCACAGTGTTCCACAATCACGCGTTCGTCTACCACGCCCTTAACTCGTCGACCCAAAAGGCTTCAGGTAAACAAAGTTTATTGACAGCAGTCCTCCGGCCTTCACTACCAAATCGATTGCTTATTGTCAGTAATCGGATTGTTGTGCGCTCTAAATACTTACGTAAAAATAACCTCGAAAAAGAAAACCTAAGTTAGGAATTCCGTGCTACTTACAAAATTCCTTATTTGTTTTCCATACCACGCCCCCAAACTGGTTCAAGTCTGACATAATGTCTCCACCTATGTACCGGTTTGTGATAGCCACGAAAGCCGGGCAATGACAAACGAAATGTACCAATGTGTCATCTTTCTCACATGTCCTACACATGCTATCACTTGCCATACTGATTTTGCCCAAGTCAGCTCGTAGTCCTATGTGTCCCGTTATGATACCGAAAGCTATACTGACCTCCTTCTTACTTCCTTACAGTAATAGCCTTGTCTTTTGGCATTGTGTCTTCATCTATGTGCCAGTTTGTATTGGCTACCAACGCCGGGCAATAACAGACGAAATGTACCAACGTCTCATCTTCCATACATTCCCTTTACATTTCAGCTCGTAGTCCTATGTGTCCCGTTATGGTACCGAAAGCTTTACTGACCTCCTTCTTACTTCCTTTCAGTAATCGCCTCGGTTTCTCACGTTCCGGATCTCCCCATAGGATTTTCGTCGTCCTGCTGAACGTTTATCGTTCGCCACCCACGCCCTTAACTCGAGAAATGTGGACCCGAAAGGCATCGGGTTAACCAAGTTTATTGACGGCAGTCCTCTGGCCTTCACTGCCAAATCGTCTTCACTTTTATTCCCACCTTACTTCGTTAAGGCCAGGCATCCCCACGATCCGAATCTCCCCATAGGATTTTCGTTGTCCTTCCGACCGTTTCGCTTTTGCCACCCACGCCTTTAAATCGAGAAACGTCGACTCGAAAGGCTTCGGGTTAACCAAGTTTAATAACGGCAGTCCTCTGTTCATCACTGCTAAATCGTGTAGACTTTTATTCCCACCTTACTCCGCTATGGCCAGGCACCCAAACAGTGAGGATCGTGCCATCTTCAGAGAAGATGGTTAATATCCTTCTTACACTCCAAAACTGTTCGAGCCCTTACCGTCCTAGTTGTTATTGCCCTGATGGCCAATTTACTGTCCGTAAAGATTTTCACACTCGATTTCCTCTCGTTAATATCACGCATTCCGTGATCGCCGCGATCTTCACCTGCAGTATCGTATTTTAGTTAGGCAATCGAAAACAGATCTCAGTCCGTGGGATCTCAATGTAAACCCCAGGCCCACTCTGTCCTCTAGCTTTGATCCGTCAGTGTAGCATGAACTTCCAGATTCCAGCTTCATATATAACCATTAAAAAATTTAGTGAAAAATATGTTTATATTTATGTTTATTTAATTTTATTTTTGTTGCTATTTCTTACATATGCTTTGTAGTAGAAATTTAGGAATAGCATTATCATGAAAAAATTTTGCGTATATGCTATCCATAGCCAAAATGTATTTAGTTTGCACCAATTATTTACTAATGGGAAACTAAAATGAATTCCCAGCAGTATAAACTGAATTAGTTGCATTCGTGTTAGAGTTTTCTTCAAAGGCTTTAAGTCTATATTTGGTTTCATTGCAGCTATAAGATAGTAAGTGTACATTACTACATGTATAAAAGAGTTAATCACACCCGTAGAAGTGAAATGGGAACCTAAAAAGAGAAAAAATACATGTGCATCAGACTTTAGTCATAAAATATGAGTTTTGAAGAAAATTTGGTTTGTGGATCGGAATATGTTTGAAAGTAGCTCTGTAAGACTGATACCAAAAAAAAATCTAAACTAGGAATCTTCAGTTGAATATAAAAACGCAAATTTCCCGATGAATTTTTCTTTAACCCTTTGAGGACGAATGGGACGTATATGTCCCATTTTGTATTTTTGCTCTAAAATTCACATTTATTTATGGATTTTTCAAATTTTGTATTTGTTCGATAGAGAACCATTGAGGGTGTAAAACTCCATCACAAACAGTTAATAAAATTTTCCCGTTTCGTTTTGGTAAGATGTCGGACACAAAATTTTTCGTTTGTTTCTCTTTCGAGACGAGTTCAATGATAGGAGATTTTCTTTGCAAATGGAAAAGGAAAGCCAAAGATAGCATCGAACACCAACCACTATGGGACGCTTGTCGTCTTTTGTTAGAAGACTTTTCCACCATATTAGGTGTGATGGCTTCAAGGGCCGTGCGTTGGTATGTTGTATTTGAATCGTATTTATTGCGAAAATGCCCCTATGATACAATTACCACATTAACCACGCTCGACAACCTTGTCTTTTAGCTGTACTTTTTCCCCATCCATGTGTTTCCGTGTAATTGCAGACTTTTCTCTGCTACAATTACACTACTTCCATGGTGCACATGATTCCGTTCATTTGTTGAAAGTTGTATTGATGGCTTGGAACGTTAGACAACGGCAATGGCTCTCGTTGTTGCTTGGTGTGCACTGGTTCAAATCCCGACTGGACACTGCCGAATTCTTATACCCACAACCATAGGATGGGGGTATACTAATCTAGTCATTCCGGTTGTAACACCTCGATATATTCATCTAAGACCCCATAAAGTATATATATTCTTCATGGTTTCGACGTTCTGAGTCGATCTAGCCATTTTCGTCCGTCAGTCCGTCTGTCGAAATCACGCTAGCGGTCGAATGCGTAAAGCTATCAACTTGAAATTTTGCACGGATACTTAATACTGATGTAGGTCATCGGGGATTGAAAATGGGCCATATCGGTTTAGATTTAGATATAGCTCCCGATTTGATTTATTGAACCTCTGGAAGCCGCGATTTGTGTCCGATTTGGCTGAAATTTTGCATGTAGTGTTCTGTCTTCCAACAACTGTATCAAGTACGGTACGAATCGACCTATAACCTGATATAGATCCCATATAAACCAACCTCCCGATTTGTCCTCTTCAACTACTGGAAGCTGCAATTTTCGTCCGAATTGACTGAAATTTTTCATGTAGTTCTCTGTTACGACTTCTCATAACTGTGTCAAGTACGGTAAAAATCTGTCTATAATCTGATGTTGCTCCCATATAAACCGATCTCCCAATATGACTTCTTGAGCATTTAGAAGCCGCAATTTTTATCTGATTTGGCTGAAAATTTGCACATAGTGTTCTGTTACGAATTCCAACAACTGTGTCAAGTACAGAAAAAATCGGTCTATAACCTAATATAGCTACCATATGAACCGATCTCCAGATTTCATTTCTTGAGCCCCTGGTTGCCGCGATGTTTGTCCGATTTGGCTAAAATTGTGCATGTAGTGTTCTGTTATGACTTCCAACAATTGTATCGGGTACGGTCCGAATCGATCTATAACTTGATATAGCTCCCACATAAACCGATCTCCGATTCGACTTCTTGAGCCCTTACGAGCCGCAATTTTTGTTCGATTTGGCTAAAAGTATGCATGTAGTGTTCTGTTATGACTTTCAACAACTGTGCCAAGTATGGTTCAAATCGGTTTATAACCTGATATAGCTCTCATATAAACCAATCTCCCGATTTGACTTCTTGAGTCGTTACAAGCCGCATTTTTTGTTCGATTTGGCTGATTTTTGCATATGGTATTTCGTTCTAACTCTCAACATCTGTGCCAAGTACGGTTCAAATCGGTTTATAACCTGATATAGCTCTCATATAAACCAATCTCCCGATTTGACTTCTTAAGGCGTTACTAGCCGCATTTTTTGTCTGACTTGGCTGATATTTTGCATGCGGTGTTCTTTTACGACTTTCAACAACTGTACCAAATCAGTCTATAACCTGATTTAAACCGGTCTCTCGATCATCCTTTAATTTTTGCTGGTTTAACAGATGTTTGGTATGTAGAATAAATTTAAGGCCTTCAACTAAATTTATTTGGTATGAATTTTTAGTTTTGGGTTTCCCAAAAAGTAATTGCGGATTTTTTAAAAGAAAGTCAATGTATTTTTAATAAAACTTAGAATGAACTTTAATCAAATATACTTTTTGTACACTTTTTTTCTAAAGCATGCTAAAAGTAACAGCTGATAACTGACAGAAGAAAGAATGCAATCATAGAGTCACAAGCTGTAAAAAAATTTGTCAACGCCGACTATATGAAAAATCCGCAATTATATTTGGGCAACCCAATAGAATCCATGGTGGTGGGTTCCCAAAATTCGGCCCGGCCGAACCTAGAACGATTTTACTTGTTAATTTAATATTTATAATCTACTCCCAAAAACTTCTCATTTGAGTCCCATATTACCATAGTCGTCCAATATGCCCACTTGGGATGGTTGTTTTGGGGCGGACGCCCTTGGTAATTAGACCCAATTTTTTAATATTCGATAATCATGCCCGTACTCTACT